>NW_027252624.1:0-22974 GCF_044704955.1 Pristiophorus japonicus | reverse complement strand
TCATCCCCACCTACCCACCTTCTCCCCATATCCCCCAACCCCACCTACCCACTTTCTCCCATATCCCTCAACACCACCTATCCACCTCCCCATATCCCCCAACCCCACCTACCCATCTTCTCCCCATATCCCTCAACCCGACCTACCCACCTTCTCCCCATATCCCCCAACCACACCTACCCACCTTCTCCCATATCCCTCAACACCACCTACCCACCTCCCCATATCCCCCAACCTCACCTCCCCACATTCTCCCCATATCCCCCAACCCCACCTACCCACCTTCTCCCCATATCCCTCAACCCCAACTACCCACCTTCTCCCCATATCCCCCAACCCCACCTCCCCACCTTCTCCCCATATCCCCCAACCCCACCTCACCACCTTCTCCCATATCCCCCAACCCCACCTACCTACCTTCTCCCCATATCCCTCAACCCCACCTCCCCACCTTCTCCCCATATCCCCCAACCCCACCTCCCCACCTTCTCCCCATATCCCCCAACCCCACCTCCCCACCTTCTCCCCATATCCCCCAACCCCACCTACCTACCTTCTCACCATATCCCTCAACCCCAACTACCCACCTTCTCCCCATATCCCCCAACCTCACCTCCCCACCTTCTCCCCATATCCCCCAACCCCACCTACCCACCTTCTCCACATATCCGCAACCCTACCCAACTTCTCCCCATATCCCCCAACCGCACCTACCCACCTTCTCCCCGTATCCCCCAACGCCATCTACCCAGCTTCTCCCCATATCCCCCAACCGCACCTACCCACCTTCTCCACATATCCCTCAACCCCATCTACCCACCTTCTCCCGATATCCCTCTACCCCACCTACCCACCTTCTCCCGATATCCCCCAACCCCACCTACCCATCTTCTCCACATATTCCCCAACGCCACCTACCCACCTTCTCCCCATATCCCTCAACCCCACCTACCCACCTTCTCCCCATATCCCCCAACCCCACCTACCCACCTTTTCCACATATCCCCCAACCTCCCCTGCCCACCTTCTCCCCATATCCCCCAACCTCACCAACCCACCTTCTCCCCATATCCCCAACCCTACCCAGCTTCACCCCATATCCCCCAATCCCACCTATCCACCTTCTCCCCATATCCCTCAACCCCACCTACCCACCTTCTCCCCATATCCCACAACCCCACCTACCCACTTTCTCCCATATCCCTCAACACCACCTATCCACCTTCCCATATCCCCCAACCCCACCTACCCACCTTCTCCCATATCCCTCAACACCACCTACCCACCTCCCCATATCCCCCAACCCCACATACCCACCTTCTCCCCATATCCCTCAACCCCACCTACCCACCTTTTCCCCATATCCCCCAACCCCACCTACCCACCTTTTCCCCATATCCCCCAACCCCACCTACCCACCTTCTCCTCATATCCCCCAACCTCACCAACCCACCTTCTCCCCATATCCCCAACCTACCCACCTTCTCCCCATATCCCCCCAACCCCACATACCTACCTTCTCCCCATATCCCTCAACCCGACCTACACACCTTCTCCCCAATTACCCCAACCCCACATACCCACCTTCTCCCATATCCCCCAACCCCACCTATCCAGCTTCACCCCATATCCCCCAACCCCACCTACCCACCTTCTCCCCATATCCCCCAACCCCACCTACCCACCTTCTCCCCATATCCCCCAACCGCACCTACCCCCTCACATTCTCCCATATCCCCCAACCCCACCTACCCACCTTCTCCCCATATCCCCAACCCAACCTACCCACCTTCTCCCCCGTATCCCCCCAACCCCACATACCCACCTTCTCCCCATATCCCTCAACCCCACCTACCCACCTTCTCCCCAATTACCCCAACCCCACCTACCCACGATTTCCCATATCCCCCCAACCCCACATACCCACCTTCTCCCCATATCCCTCAACCCCACCTACCCACTTTTTCCCCAATTACTCCAACCCCACCTACCCACCTTTTCCCCATATCCCCCTGCCCCACCTTCCCACCTTCTCCCCATATCCCCCCAACCCCACCTACCCACCTTCTCCCCATATCCCCCTGCCCCACCCACCCACCTTCTCCCCATATCCCCCCAACCCCAACTACCCACCTTCTCCCCATATCCCCCAACCCCACCTACCCACCTTCTCCCCATATCCCCCAACCTCACCTCCCCACCTTCTCCCGATATCACCCAACCCCACCTACCCACCTTCTCCAGATATCCCCCAACCCCACCTACCCATCTTCTCCACATATTCACCAACCCCACCTACCCACCTTCTCCCGATATCCCCCAACCCCACGTACACATCTTCTCCACATATTCCCCAACCCCACCTACCCACCTTCTCCCCAAATCCCACAACCCCATCTCTCCACATATCGTCCAACCCCAGCAACCCAGCTTCACCCCATATTCCTCAACACCACCTACCCACCTTCTCCCCATATCCCCCAAACCCACCTACCCACCTTCTCCCCATATCCCTCAACCCCAATTACCCACCTTCTCCCCATATCCCCCAACCCCACCTACACACCTTCTCCCCATATCCCCCAACCTCACCTCCCCACATTCTCCCCATATCCCCCAACCCCACCTACCCACCTTCTCCCGATATCCGCAACCCTACCCAACTTCTCCCCATATCACCCAATCCCACCTACCCACCTTCTCCCCATATCCCCCAACCCCACCTACCCACCTTCTCCCCATAACCCTCAACCCCACCTACGCACCTTCTCCCCACATCCCTCAACCCCACCTACCCACCTTCTCCACATATCCCCAACCCGACCCACCTTCTCCCCATATCATCCAATCTCACCGACCCACCTTCTCCCCATATCCCCCAACCCCACCTACCCACCTTTTCCCCATATCCCCCACCCCCACCTACCCACCTTCTCCCCATATCCCCCAACCCCACCTACCCACCTTCTCCCCATATCCCCCAACACCATCTACCCACCTTCTCCCCATATCCCCCAACACCATCTCTCCACATATCCCCCAACCCCAGCAACCCAGCTTCACCCCATATCCCCCAACCCCACCTACCCACCTTCTCCCCTTATCCCCCAACCCCACCTACCCACCTTCTCCCCTTATCCCCCAACCCCACCCACCCACCTTCTCCCCATATCCCCCAACCCCACCTTCCCACCTTCTCCCCATATCCCCCAACCCCACCTACCCACCTTCTCCCCATATCCCTCAACCCCAACTACCGACCTTCTCCCCATATCCCTCAACACCACCTACCACCTTCTCCCCATATCCCCCAACCCCACCTACCCACCTTCTCCCCATATCCCCCAACCGCACCTCCCCACATTCTCCCCACATCCCCCAACCCCACCTCCCCACCTTCTCCCCATATCCCCCAACCCCACCTCCCCACCTTCTCCCCATATCCCCCAACCCCACCTACCTACCTTCTCCCCATATCCCTCAACCCCACCTCCCCACCTTCTCCCCATATCCCCCAACCCCACCTCCCCACCTTCTCCCCATATCCCCCAACCCCACCTACCCACCTTCTCCACATATCTGCAACCATACCCAACTTCTCCCCATATAACCCAACCCCAACTACCCACCTTCTCCCCATAACCCTCAACCCCACCTCCCCACCTTTTCCCCATATCCCCCAACCCCACCTCCCCACCTTCTCCCCATATCCCCCAACCCCACCTACCCACCTTCTCCACATATCTGCAACCATACCCAACTTCTCCCCATATAACCCAACCCCAACTACCCACCTTCTCCCCACAACCCCCAACCCCACCTCCCCACCTTCTCCCCATATAACCCAACCCCAACTACCCACCTTCTCCCCATATCCCCCCAACCCCAACTACCCACCTTCTCCCCATATCCCCCAACCCCACCTACCCACCTTCTCCCCATATCCCCCAACCTCACCTCCCCACCTTCTCCCGATATCACCCAACCCCACCTACCCACCTTCTCCAGATATCCCCCAACCCCACCTACCCATCTTCTCCACATATTCACCAACCCCACCTACCCACCTTCTCCCGATATCCCCCAACCCCACGTACACATCTTCTCCACATATTCCCCAACCCCACCTACCCACCTTCTCCCCAAATCCCACAACCCCATCTCTCCACATATCGTCCAACCCCAGCAACCCAGCTTCACCCCATATTCCTCAACACCACCTACCCACCTTCTCCCCATATCCCCCAAACCCACCTACCCACCTTCTCCCCATATCCCTCAACCCCAATTACCCACCTTCTCCCCATATCCCCCAACCCCACCTACACACCTTCTCCCCATATCCCCCAACCTCACCTCCCCACATTCTCCCCATATCCCCCAACCCCACCTACCCACCTTCTCCCGATATCCGCAACCCTACCCAACTTCTCCCCATATCACCCAATCCCACCTACCCACCTTCTCCCCATATCCCCCAACCCCACCTACCCACCTTCTCCCCATAACCCTCAACCCCACCTACGCACCTTCTCCCCATATCCCTCAACCCCACCTACCCACCTTCTCCACATATCCCCAACCCGACCCACCTTCTCCCCATATCATCCAATCTCACCGACCCACCTTCTCCCCATATCCCCCAACCCCACCTACCCACCTTCTCCCCATATCCCCCAACCCCACCTACCCACCTGCTCCCCATATCCCCCAACCCCACCTACCCACCTTCTCCCCATATCCCCCAACACCATCTACCCACCTTCTCCCCATATCCCCCAACACCATCTCTCCACATATCCCCCAACCCCAGCAACCCAGCTTCACCCCATATCCCCCAACCCCACCTACCCACCTTCTCCCCTTATCCTCCAACCCCACCTTCCCACCTTCTCCCCTTATCCCCCAACCCCACCCACCCACCTTCTCCCCATATCCCCCAACCCCACCTTCCCACCTTCTCCCCATATCCCCCAACCCCACCTACCCACCTTCTCCCCATATCCCTCAACCCCAACTACCGACCTTCTCCCCATATCCCTCAACACCACCTACCACCTTCTCCCCATATCCCCCAACCCCACCTACCCACCTTCTCCCCATATCCCCCAACCTCACCTCCCCACATTCTCCCCATATCCCCCAACCCCACCTACCCACCTTCTCCCCATATCCCTCAACCCCACCTACCTACCTTCTCCCCATATCCCTCAACCCCACCTCCCCACCTTCTCCCCATATCCTCCAACCCCACCTCCCCACCTTCTCCCCATATCCCCCAACTCCACCGACCCACCTTCTCCACATATCTGCAACCATACCCAACTTCTCCCCATATAACCCAATCCCACCTACCCACCTTCTCCCCATATCCCCCAACGCCATCTACCCAGCTTCTCCCCATATTCCCCAACCGCACCTTCCCACCTTCTCCCCATATCCCCCAACGCCATCTACCCAGCTTCTCCCCATATCCCCCAACCGCACCTCCCCACCTTCTCCACATATCCCTCAACCCCATCTACCCACCTTCTCCCCATATCCCCCAAGCCCAACTACCCACCTTCTCCCCATATCCCCCAACCCCACCTACCCACCTTCTCCCCATATCCCCCAACCCCACCTACCCACCTTCTCCCCAAATTCCCCAACCCCACCTATCCACCTTCTCCCCATATCCCCCAACCCCACCTACCCACCTTCTCCCTATATCCCCCAAACCCACCTACCCACCTTCTCCCCATATCCCCCAACCCCACCTACCCACATTCTCCCCATATCCCCCAACCACACCTACCGACCTTCTCCCCATATCCCCCAACCCCACCTACCCACCTTCTCCCGATATCCCCCAACCCCACCTAACCACCTTCTCCCCATATCCCCCCAACCTCACCTGCCCAACTTCTCCCCATATCCCTCAACCCCACCTACCCACCTTCTCCCCATATCCCCCAACCCCACCTAACCACCTTCTCCCGATATCCCCCAAGCCCACCTACCCACCTTCTCCCGATATCCCCCAACCCCACCTACCCATCTTCTACACATATTCCCCAACGCCACCGAACCACCTTCTCCCCATATCCCCCAACCCCACCTACCCACCTTCTCCCCATATCCCCCAACCCCAAATACCCAACTTCTCCCCATATTCCTCATCCCCACCTACCCACCTTCTCCCCATATCCCCCAACCCCACCTACCCACTTTCTCCCATATCCCTCAACACCACCTATCCACCTCCCCATATCCCCCAACCCCACCTACCCATCTTCTCCCCATATCCCTCAACCCGACCTACCCACCTTCTCCCCATATCCCCCAACCACACCTACCCACCTTCTCCCATATCCCTCAACACCACCTACCCACCTCCCCATATCCCCCAACCTCACCTCCCCACATTCTCCCCATATCCCCCAACCCCACCTACCCACCTTCTCCCCATATCCCTCAACCCCAACTACCCACCTTCTCCCCATATCCCCCAACCCCACCTCCCCACCTTCTCCCCATATCCCCCAACCCCACCTCACCACCTTCTCCCCATATCCCCCAACCCCACCTACCTACCTTCTCCCCATATCCCTCAACCCCACCTCCCCACCTTCTCCCCATATCCCCCAACCCCACCTCCCCACCTTCTCCCCATATCCCCCAACCCCACCTCCCCACCTTCTCCCCATATCCCCCAACCCCACCTACCTACCTTCTCACCATATCCCTCAACCCCAACTACCCACCTTCTCCCCATATCCCCCAACCTCACCTCCCCACCTTCTCCCCATATCCCCCAACCCCACCTACCCACCTTCTCCACATATCCGCAACCCTACCCAACTTCTCCCCATATCCCCCAACCGCACCTACCCACCTTCTCCCCGTATCCCCCAACGCCATCTACCCAGCTTCTCCCCATATCCCCCAACCCCACCTATCCACCTTCTCCTCATATCCCCCAACCCCACCTACCCACCTTCTCTCCATATCCCCCAACCCCACCTACCCACCTTCTCCCCATATCCCCCAACCCCACCTACCCACATTCTCCCCATATCCCCCAACCACACCTACCCACCTTCTCCCCATATCCCCCAACCCCACCTACCCACCTTCTCCCCATATCCCCCAACCCCACCTACCCACCTTCTCCCCATATCCCCCCAACCTCACCTGCCCAACTTCTCCCCATATCCCTCAACCCCACCTACCCACCTTCTCCCCATATCCCCCAACCCCACCTACCCACCTTCTCCCCATATCCCCCAACCCCACCTACCCACCTTCTCCCCATATCCCCCCAACCTCCCCTGCCCACCTTCTCCCCATATCCCCCAACCTCACCAACCCACCTTCTCCCCATATCCCCAACCCTACCCAGCTTCACCCCATACACCCAATCCCACCTATCCACCTTCTCCCCATATCCCTCAACCCCACCTACCCACCTTCTCCCCATATCCCCCAACCCCACCTACCCACTTTCTCCCATATCCCTCAACACCACCTATCCACCTTCCCATATCCCCCAACCCCACCTACCCACCTTCTCCCATATCCCTCAACACCACCTATCCACCTCCCCATATCCCCCAACCCCACATACCCACCTTCTCCCCATATCCCTCAACCCCACCTACCCACCTTTTCCCCATATCCCCCAACCCCACCTACCCACCTTTTCCCCATATCCCCCAACCCCACCTACCCACCTTCTCCTCATATCCCCCAACCTCACCAACCCACCTTCTCCCCATATCCCCAACCTACCCACCTTCTCCCCATATCCCCCCAACCCCACATACCTACCTTCTCCCCATATCCCTCAACCCTACCTACACACCTTCTCCCCAATTACCCCAACCCCACATACCCACCTTCTCCCCATATCCCCCAACCCCACCTATCCAGCTTCACCCCATATCCCCCAACCCCACCTACCCACCTTCTCCCCATATCCCCCAACCCCACCTACCCACCTTCTCCCCATATCCCCCAACCGCACCTACCCCCTCACATTCTCCCATATCCCCCAACCCCACCTACCCACCTTCTCCCCATATCCCCAACCCAACCTACCCACCTTCTCCCCATATCCCCCCAACCCCACATACCCACCTTCTCCCCATATCCCTCAACCCCACCTACCCACCTTCTCCCCAATTACCCCAACCCCACCTACCCACGATTTCCCCATATCCCCCCAACCCCACCTACCCACCATCTCCCCATATCCCCCTGCCCCACCCACCCACCTTCTCCCCATATCCCCCCAACCCCAACTACCCACCTTCTCCCCATATCCCCCAACCCCACCTACCCACCTTCTCCCCATATCCCCCAACCTCACCTCCCCACCTTCTCCCGATATCACCCAACCCCACCTACCCACCTTCTCCAGATATCCCCCAACCCCACCTACCCATCTTCTCCACATATTCACCAACCCCACCTACCCACCTTCTCCCGATATCCCCCAACCCCACGTACACATCTTCTCCACATATTCCCCAACCCCACCTACCCACCTTCTCCCCAAATCCCACAACCACATCTCTCCACATATCGTCCAACCCCAGCAACCCAGCTTCACCCCATATTCCTCAACACCACCTACCCACCTTCTCCCCATATCCCTCAACCCCAATTACCCACCTTCTCCCCATATCCCCCAACCCCACCTACACACCTTCTCCCGATATCCGCAACCGTACCCAACTTCTCCCCATATCACCCAATACCACCTACCCACCTTCTCCCCATATCCCCCAACCCCACCTACCCACCTTCTCCCCATAACCCTCAACCCCACCTACGCACCTTCTCCCCATATCCCTCAACCCCACCTACCCACCTTCTCCACATATCCCCAACCCGACCCACCTTCTCCCCATATCATCCAATCTCACCGACCCACCTTCTCCCCATATCCCCCAACCCCACCTACCCACCTTCTCCCCATATCCCCCAACCCCACCTACCCACCTTCTCCCCATATCCCCCAACCCCACCTACCCACCTTCTCCCCATATCCCCCAACACCATCTACCCACCTTCTCCCCATATCCCCCAACACCATCTCTCCACATATCCCCCAACCCCAGCAACCCAGCTTCACCCCATATCCCCCAACCCCACCTACCCACCTTCTCCCCTTATCCCCCAACCCCACCTACCCACCTTCTCCCCTTATCCCCCAACCCCACCCACCCACCTTCTCCCCATATCCCCCAACCCCACCTTCCCACCTTCTCCCCATATCATCCAATCTCACCGACCCACCTTCTCCCCATATCCCCCAACCCCACCTACCCACCTTCTCCACATATCCCCCAACCCCACCTACCCACCTTCTCCCCATATCCCCCAACCCCACCTACCCACCTTCTCACCATATCCCTCAACCCCAACTACCCACCTTCTCCCCATATCCCCCAACATCACCTCCCCACCTTCTCCCCATATCCCCCAACCCCACCTACCCACCTTCTCCACATATCCGCAAGCCTACCCAACTTCTCCCCATATCACCCAATCCCACCTACCCACCTTCTCCCCATATCCCCCAACGCCATCTACCCAGCTTCTCCCCATATCCCCCAACCGCACCTACCCACCTTCTCCCCATATCCCCCAACGCCATCTACCCAGCTTCTCCCCATATCCCCCAACCGCACCTACCCACCTTCTCCACATATCCCTCAACCCCATCTACCCACCTTCTCCCCATATCCCCCAAGCCCAACTACCCACCTTCTCCCCATATCCCCCAACCCCACCTACCCACCTTCTCCTCATATCCCCCAACCCCACCTACCCACCTTCTCCCTATATTTCCCCAACCCCACCTATCCACCTTCTCCTCATATCCCCCAACCCCACCTACCCACCTTCTCCCCATATCCCCCAACCCCACCTATACACCTTCTCCTCATATCCCCCAACGCCACCTACCCACCTTCTCCCCATATCCCCCAACCCCACCTACCCACCTTCTCCCCATATCCCCCAACCCCACCTACCCACCTTCTCCCCAAATTCCCCAACCCCACCTATCCACCTTCTCCTCATATCCCCCAACCCCACCTACCCACATTCTCCCCATATCCCCGAACCACACCTACCCACCTTCTCCCCATATCCCCCAACCCCACCTACCCACCTTCTCCCCATATCCCCCAACCCCACCTACCCACCTTCTCCCCATATCCCCCCAACCTCACCTGCCCAACTTCTCCCCATATCCCTCAACCCCACCTACCCACCTTCTCCCCATATCCCCCAAACCCACCTAACCACCTTCTCCCGATATCCCTCTACCCCACCTACCCACCTTCTCCCGATATCCCCCAACCCCACCTACCCATCTTCTCCACATATTCCCCAACGCCACCTACCCACCTTCTCCCCATATCCCTCAACCACACCTACCCACCTTCTCCCCATATCCCCCAACCACACCTACCCACCTTCTCCCCATATCCCTCAACCCCACCTACCCACCTTCTCCCCATATCCCCCAACCCCACCTACCCACCTTTTCCACATATCCCCCAACCTCCCCTGCCCACCTTCTCCCCATATCCCCCAACCTCACCAACCCACCTCCCCATATCCCCAACCCTACCCAGCTTCACCCCATATCCCCCAACCCCACCTATCCACCTTCTCCCCATATCCCTCAACCCCAACTACCCACCTGCTCCCCATATCCCCCAACCCCACCTACCCACTTTCTCCCATATCCCTCAACACCACCTATCCACCTTCCCATATCCCCCAACCCCACCTACCCACCTTCTCCCATATCCCTCAACACCACCTACCCACCTCCCCATATCCCCCAACCCCACCTCCCCACCTTCTCCCCATATCCCCCAACCACACCTACCCACCTTCTCCCCATATCCCCCAACCCCACCTACCTACCTTCTCACCATATCCCTCAACCCCAACTACCCACCTTCTCCCCATATCCCCCAACCTCACCTCCCCACCTTCTCGCCATATCCCCCAACCCCACCTACCCACCTTCTCCACATATCCGCAACCCTACCCAACTTCTCCCCATATCACCCAATCCCACCTACCCACCTTCTCCCCATATCCCCCAACGCCATCCACCCAGCTTCTCCCCATATCCCCCAACCGCACCTACCCACCTTCTCCACATATCCCTCAACCCCATCTACCCACCTTCTCCCCATATCCCCCAAGCCGAACTACCCACCTTCTCCCCATATCCCCCGACCCCACCTACCCACCTTCTCCCCATATCCCCCAACCCCACCTACCCACCTTCTCCCCAAATTCCCCAACCCCACCTATCCACCTTCTCCTCATATCCCCCAACCCCACCTACCCACCTTCTCCCCATATCCCCCAACCCCACCTACCCACCTTCTCCCCATATCCCCCAACCCCACCTACCCACATTCTCCCCATATCCCCCAACCACACCTACCCACCTTCTCCCCATATCCCCCAACCACACCTACCCACCTTCTCCCCATATCCCCCAACCCCACCTACCCACCTTCTCCCCATATCCCCACAACCTCACCTGCCCAACTTCTCCCCATAACCCTCAACCCCACCTACCACCTTCTCCCCATATCCCTCAACCACACCTACCCACCTTCTCCCATATCCCCCAACCCCACCTACCCACCTTCTCCCATATCCCTCAACACCACCTACCCACCTCCCCATATCCCCCAACCCCACATACCCACCTTCTACCCATATCCCCTCAACCCACCTACCCACCTTTTCCCCACATCCCCCAACCCCACCTACCCACCTTTCCCCATATCCCCCAACCCCACCTACCCACCTTCTCCTCATATCCCCCAACCTCACCAACCCACCTTCTCCCCATATCCCCAACCTACCCACCTTCTCCCCATATCCCCCCCAACCCCACATACCTACCTTCTCCCCATATCCCTCAACCCTACCTACCCACCTTCTCCCCAATTACCCCAACCCCACATACCCACCTTCTCCCCATATCCCCCAACCCCACCTACCCACCTTCTCCCCATATCCCCCAACCCCACCTACCCACCTTCTCCCCATATCCCCCAACCCCACCTACCCACCTTCTCCCCATATCCCCCAACCCCACCTACGCACCTTCTCCCCATATCCCTCAACCCCACCTACCCACCTTCTCCACATATCCCCACCGACCCACCTTCTCCCATATCATCCAATCTCACCGACCCACCTTCTCCCCATATCCCCCAACCCCACCTACCCACCTTCTCCCCATATCCCCCAACCCCACCTACCCACCTTCTCCCCATATCCCCCAACCCCACCTACCCACCTTCTCCCCATATCCCCCAACACCATCTACCCACCTTCTCCCCATATCCCCCAACACCATCTCACCACATATCCCCCAACCCCAGCAACCCAGCTTCACCCCATATCCCCCAACCCCACCTCCCCACCTTCTCCCCTTATCCCCCAACCCCATCCACCTCTCTCCCCTTATCCCCCAACCCCACCCACCACCTTCTCCCCATATCCCCCAACCCCACCTACCCACCTTCTCCCCATATCCCCCAACCCCACCTACCCACCTTCTCCCCATATCCCTCAACCCCAACTACCGACCTTCTCCCCATATCCCTCAACCCCACCTACCACCTTCTCCCCATATCCCCCAAACCCACCTACCACCTTCTCCCCATATCCCCCAACCTCACCTCCCCACATTCTCCCCATATCCCCCAACCCCACCTACCCACCTTCTCCCCATATCCCTCAACCCCAACTACCCACCTTCTCCCCACATCCCCCAACCCCACCTCCCCACCTTCTCCCCATATCCCCAACCCCACCTCCCCACCTTCTCCCCATATCCCCAACCCCACCTACCTACCTTCTCCCCATATCCCTCAACCCCACCTCCCCACCTTCTCCCCATATCCCCCAACCCCACCTCGCCACCTTCTCCCATATCCCCCAACCCCACCTACCCACCTTCTCCACATATCCGCAACCATACCCAACTTCTCCCCATATAACCCAATCCCACCTACCCACCTTCTCCCCAAATCCCCAACCCCACCTATCCACCTTCTCCCCATATCCCCCAAGCCCAACTACCCACCTTCTCCCATATCCCCCAACCCCACCTACCCACCTTCTCCCCATATCCCCCAACCCCACCTATCCCACCTTCTCCCAAATTCCCCAACCCCCACCTATCCACCTTCTCCCCATATACCCCAACCCCACCTACCCACCTTCTCCCTATATCCCCCAACCCCACCTACCCACCTTCTCCCCATATCCCCCAACCCCACCTACCTACCTTCTCCCATATCCCTCAACCCCACCTCCCCACCTTCTCCCCATATCCCCCAACCCCACCTCCCCACCTTCTCCCCATATCCCCCAACCCCACCTACCCACCTTCTCCACATATCCGCAACCATACCCAACTTCTCCCCATATAACCCAATCCCACCTACCCACCTTCTCCCCATATCCCCAACGCCATCTACCCAGCTTCTCCCCATATCCCCCAACCCCACCTACCCACCTTCTCCCCATATCCCCCAACCCCACCTACCCACCTTCTCCCCAAATTCCCCAACCCCACCTATCCACCTTCTCCCCATATACCCCAACCCCACCTACCCACCTTCTCCCTATATCCCCCAACCCCACCTACCCACCTTCTCCCCATATCCCCCAACCCCACCTACCCACATTCTCCCCATATCCCCCAACCACACTACCGACCTTCTCCCCATATCCCCCAACCCCACCGACGCACCTTCTCCCGATATCCCCCAACCCACCTACCCACCTTCTCCCGATATCCCCCAACCCCACCTACCCACCTTCTCCCGTGCACTACCCACCACCTACCACCAAACCACTTCTCCCACATATCCCCAAGCCCACCTAACCACCTTCTCCCCATATCCCTCAGCCACCACCTACCACCTTCTCCCCATATCCCTCTCACCCCAACCCCACCACCCCTTCTCCCCTATCCTCCAACCCCACCTACCCACCTTCTCCCCATATCCCAACCCCACCTACCCACTTTCTCCCATATCCCTCAACACCACCTATCCACTCCCATATCCCCCAACCCCACCTACCCATCTCTCCCATATCCCTCAACCCGACCTACCCACCTTCTCCCCATATCCCCCAACCACACCTACCCACCTTCTCCCATATCCCTCACACCACCTACCCACCTCCCCATATCCCCCAACCTCACCTCCCCACATTCTCCCCATATCCCCAACCCCACCTACCCACCTTCTCCCATATCCCCCAACCCCACCTACCCATCTTCCTACACATATTCCCCAACGCCACCTAACCACCTTCTCCCCATATCCCTCAGCCACACCTACCCACCTTCTCCACATATCCCCCAACCCCACCTACCCACCTTTTCCTCATATCCCCCAACCCCACCTACCCACCTTCTCCCCATATCCCCCAACCCCACCTACCCACCTTCTCCCCATATCCCCCAACCCCACCTACCCACATTCTCCCCATATCCCCCAACCACACCTACCACCTTCTCCCCATATCCCCCAACACCACCTACCCACCTTCTCCCCATATCCCCAACCCCACCTACCCACTTTCTCCCCATATCCCCCCAACCTCACCTGCCCAACTTCTCCCCATATCCCTCAACCACACCTACCCACCATCTCCCCATATCCCCCAACCACACCTACCCACCTTCTCCCCATATCCCTCAACCCCACCTACCCACCTTCTCCCCATATCCCCCAACCCCACCTACCCACCTTTTCCACATATTCCCCCAACCTCCCCTGCCCACCTTCTCCCATATCCCCCAACCTCACCAACCCACCTTCTCCCCATATCCCCAACCCTACCCAGCTTCACCCCATATCCCCAACCCCACCTATCCACCTTCTCCCATATCCCTCAACCCCACCTACCCACCTTCTCCCCATATCCCCCAACCCCACCTACCCACTTTCTCCCATATCCCTCAACACCACCTATCCACCTTCCCATATCCCCCAAGCCCACCTACCCACCTTCTCCCATATCCCTCAACACCACCTACCCACCTCCCCATATCCCCCAACCCCACATACCCACCTTCTCCCATATCCCTCAACCCCACCTACCCACCTTTTCCCCATATCCCCCAACCCCACCTACCACCTTCTCCTCATATCCCCCAGCCTCACCAACCCACCTTCTCCCCATATCCCCAACCTACCCACCTTCTCCCCATATCCCACAACCCCACATACCTACCTTCTCCCCATATCCCTCAACCCTACCTAACCACCTTCTCCCCAATTACCCCAACCCCACATACCCACCTTCTCCCCATATCCCCCAACCCCACCTATCCAGCTTCACCCCATATCCCCCAACCCCACCTGCGCACCTTCTCCCCTTATCCCTCAACCCCACCTAACACCTTTTCCACATATCCCCCATCCCCTCACCATCCCACCTTCTCCCCATATCCCCAACCTACCCACCTTCTCCCCATATCCCCCCAACCCCACATACCTACCTTCTCCCATATCCTTCAACCCTACCTACCCACCTTCTCCCCAATTACCCCAACCCCACATACCCACCTTCTCCCCATTTCCCCAACCACACCTACCCACCTTCTCCCCATATCCCTCAACCCCACCTACCCACCTTCTCCCCATATCCCCCAACCCCACCTACCCACCTTTTCCACATATCCCCCAACCTCCCCTGCCCACCTTCTCCCCATATCCCCCAACCTCACCAACCCACCTTCTCCCCATATCCCCAACCCTACCCAGCTTCACCCCATATCCCCCAACCCCACCTATCCACCTTCTCCCCATATCCCTCAACACCACCTACCCACCTCCCCATATCCCCCAACCCACCTACCCACCTTCTCCCATATCCCTCAACACCACCTACCCACCCTCCCCATATCCCCCAACCCCACATACCCACCTTCTCCCCATATCCCTCAACCCCACCTACCCACATTTTCCCCATATCCCCCAACCCCACCTACCCACCTTTTCCCCATATCCCCCAACCCCACCTACCCACCTTCTCCTCATATCCCCCAACCTCACCAACCCACCTTCTCCCCATATCCCCAACCTACCCACCTTCTCCCCATATCCCCCCAACCCCACATACCTACCTTCTCCCCATATCCCTCAACCCCACCTACCCACCTTCTCCACATATCCCCAACCCGACCCACCTTCACCCCATATCATCCAATCTCACCGACCCACCTTCTCCCCATATCCCCCAACCCCACCTACCCACCTTCTCCCCTTATCCCCCAACCCCACCTACCCACCTTCTCCCCTTATCCCCCAACCCCACCCACCCACCTTCTCCCCATATCCCCCAACCCCACCTACCCAACTTCTCCCCATATCCCCCAACCCCACCTACCCACCTTCTCCCCATATCCCTCAACCCCAACTACCGACCTTCTCCCCATATCCCTCAACACCACCGACCACCTTCTCCCCATATCCCCCAACCCCACCTACCCACCTTCTCCCCATATCCCCCAACCTCACCTCCCCACATTCTCCCCATATCCCCCAACCCCACCTACCCACCTTCTCCCCATATCCCTCAACCCCAACTACCCACCTTCTCCCCACATCCCCCAACCCCACCTCCCCACCTTCTCCCCATATCCCCCAACCCCACCTCCCCACCTTCTCCCCATATCCCCCAACCCCACCGACCTACCTTCTCCCCATATCCCTCAACCCCACCTCCCCACCTTCTCCCCATATCCCCCAACCCCACCTCCCCACCTTCTCCCCATATCCCCCAACCCCACCTACCCACCTTCTCCACATATCCGCAACCATACCCAACTTCTCCCCATATAACCCAATCCCACCTACCCACCTTCTCCCCATATCCCCCAACGCCATCTACCCAGCTTCTCCCCATATCCCCCAACCGCACCTACCCACCTTCTCCACATATCCCTCAACCCCATCTACCCACCTTCTCCCCATATCCCCCAAGCCCAACTACCCACCTTCTCCCCATATCCCCCAACCCCACCTACCCACCTTCTCCCCATATCCCCCAACCCCACCTACCCAACTTCTCCCCAAATTCCCCAACCCCACCTATCCACCTTCTCCCCATATACCCCAACCCCACCTACCCACCTTCTCCCTATATCCCCCAACCCCACCTACCCACCTTCTCCCCATATCCGCCAACCCCACCTACCCACATTCTCCCCATATCCCCCAACCACACCTACCGACCTTCTCCCCATATCCCCCAACCCCACCTACCCACCTTCTCCCGATATCCCCCAACCAACACCTACCCACCTTCTCCCCATATCCCCCCAACCTCACCTGCCCAACTTCTCCCCATATCCCTCAACCCCACCTACCCACCTTCTCCCCATATCCCCCAACCCCACCTAACCACCTTCTCCCGATATCCCCCAACCCCACCTACCCACCTTCTCCCGATATCCCCCAACCCCACCTACCCATCTTCTACACATATTCCCCAACGCCACCTAACCACCTTCTCCCCATATCCCTCAGCCACACCTACCCACCTTCTCCCCATATCCCCCAACCCCACCTACCCACCTTCTCCCCATATCCCTCAACCCCACCTACCCACCTTCTCCCCATATCCCCCAACCCCACCTACCCACCTGCTCCCCATATCCCCCAACCCCAAACACCCAACTTCTCCCCATATCCCTCAACCCCACCGACCCACCTTCTCCCCATATCCCCCAACCCCACCTACCCACTTTCTCCCATATCCCTCAACACCACTTATCCACCTCCCCATATCCCCCAACCCCACCTACCCATCTTCTCCCCATATCCCTCAACCCGACCTACCCACCTTCTCCCCATATCCCCCAACCACACCTACCCACCTTCTCACATATCCCTCAACACAACCTACCCATCTCCCCATATCCCCCAACCTCACCTCCCCACATTCTCCCCATATCCCCCAACCCCACCTACCCACCTTCTCCCGATATCCCTCAACCCCATCTACCCACCTTCTCCCCATATCCCCCAACCGCACCTCCCCACCTTCTCCCCATATCCCCCAACCCCACCTCACCACCTTCTCCCCATATCCCCCAACCCCACCTACCTACCTTCTCCCCATATCCCTCAACCCAACCTCCCCACCTTCTCCCCATATCCCCAACCCCACCTCCCCAACTTCTCCCCATATCCCCCAACCCCACCTCCCCACCTTCTCCCCATATCCCCCAACCCCACCTACCTACCTTCTCACCATATCCCTCAACCCCAACTACCCACCTTCTCCCCATATCCCCCAACCTCACCTCCCCACCTTCTCCCCATATCCCGCAACCCCACCATACCCACCTTCTCCACATATCCGCAACCCTACCCAACTTCTCCCCATACCACCCAATCCCACCTACCCACCTTCTCCCCATATCCCCCAATGCCACCTACCCACCTTCTCCCCATATCCCCCAACGCCATCTACCCAGCTTCTCCCCAATATCCCCCAACCGCACCTACCCACCTTCTCCACATATCCCTCAACCCCATCTACCCACCTTCTCCCCATATCCCCCAAGCCCAACTACCCACCTTCTCCCCATATCCCCCAACCCCACCTACCCACCTTCTCCCCATATCCCCCAACCCCACCTACCCACCTTCTCCCCAAATTCCCCAACCCCACCTATCCACCTTCTCCTCATATCCCCCAACCCCACCTACCCACCTTCTCCCCATATCCCCCAACCCCACCTACCCACCTTCTCCCCATATCCCCCAACCCCACCTACCCACATTCTCCCCATATCCCCCAACCACACCTACCCACCTTCTCCCCATATCCCCCAACCCCACCTACCCACATTCTCCCCATATCCCCCAACCCCACCTACCCACCTTCTCCCCATATCCCCCAACCCCACCTACCCACCTTCTCCCCATATCCCCCCAACCCACCTACCCACCTTCTCCCATATCCCCCCCAACCTCACCTGCCCAACTTCTCCCCTTATCCCTCAACCCCACCTGCCCACCTTCTCCCCATATCCCCCAAACCCCACCTAACACCTTCTCCGATATCCCCCTACCCCACCTACCCACCTTCTCCGATATACCCCAACCCCACCTACCCATCTTCTCCACATATTCCCCACCGCCACCTACCCACCTTCTCCCATATCCCTCAACACCACCTACCCACCTCCCCATATCCCCCAACCCCACATACCACCTTCTCCCCATATCCCTCAACCCCACCTACCCACCTTTTCCCCATATCCCCCAACCCCACCTACCCACCTTTTCCCCATATCCCCCAACCCCACCCTACCCACCTTCTCCTCGTATCCCCCAACCTCACCAACCCACCTTCTCCCCATATCCCCAACCTACCCACCTTCTCCCCATATCCCCCCAACCCCACATACCTACCTTCTCCCCATATCCCTCAACCCTACCTACCCACCTTCTCCCCAATTACCCCAACCCCACATACCCACCTTCTCCCCATATCCCCTAACCCCACCTATCCAGCTTCACCCCATATCCCCCAACCCTACCTACCCACCTTCTCCCCATATCCCCCAACCCCACCTACCCACCTTCTCCCCATATCCCCCAACCCCACCTACCCACCTTCTCCCCATATCCCCCGACCGCACCTACCCCCTCACATTCTCCCATATCCCCCAACCCCACCTACCCACCTTCTCCCCATATTCCCAACCCAACCTACCCACGATTTCCCCATATCCCCCCAACCCCACATACCCACCTTCTCCCCATATCCCTCAACCCCACCTGCCCACCTTCTCCCCAATTACTCCAACCCCACCTACCCACCTTTTCCCCATATCCCCCTGCCCCACCGACCCACCTTCTCCCCATATCCCCCCAACCCCACCTACCCACCTTCTCCCCATATCCCCCTGCCCAACCCACCCACCTTCTCCCCATATCCCCCCAACCCAACTACCCACCTTCTCCCCATATCCCCCAACCCCACCTACCCACCTTCTCCCCATATCCCCCAACCTCACCTCCCCACCTTCTCCCGATATCACCCAACCCCACCTACCCACCTTCTCCCGATATCCCCCCAACCCCACCTACCCACCTTCTCCAGATATCCCCCAACCCCACCTACCCATCTTCTCCACATATTCACCAACCCCACCTACCCACCTTCTCCCGATATCCCCCAACCCCACCTACCCATCTTCTCCACATATTCCCCAACCCCACCTACCCACCTTCTCCCCAAATCCCCCAACCCCATCTCTCCACATATCGTCCAACCCCAGCAACCCAGCTTCACCCCATATTCCTCAACACCACCTACCCACCTTCTCCCCCATATCCCCCAAACCCACCTACCACCTTCTCCCCATATCCCTCAACCCCAACTACCCACCTTCTCCCCATATCCCCCAACCCCACCTGCGCACCTTCTCCCCATATCCCTCAACCTCACCTACACACCTTTTCCACATATCCCCCAACCTCACCAACCCACCTTCTCCCCATATCCCCAACCTACCCACCTTCTCCCCATATCCCCCCAACCCCACATACCTACCTTCTCCCCATATCCTTCAACCCTACCTACCCACCTTCTCCCCAATTACCCCAACCCCACATACCCACCTTCTCCCCATATCCCCCAACCACACCTACCCACCTTCTCCCCATATCCCTCACCCCACCTACCCACCTTCTCCCCATATCCCCCAACCCCACCTACCCACCTTTTCCACATATCCCCCAACCTCCCCTGCCCCACCTTCTCCCATATCCCCCAACCTCACCAACCCACCTTCTCCCCATATCCCCAACCCTACCCAGCTTCACCCCATATCCCCCAACCCCCCTCATATCCACTCCCCCATATCCCTCCAACACCACCTACCCACCTCCCCATTCCCCCAACCCCACCTACCCACCTTCTCCCATATCCCTCAACACCACCTACCCACCTCCCCATATCCCCCAACCCCACATACCCACCTTCTCCCCATATCCCTCAACCCCACCTACCCACATTTTCCCATATCCCCCAACCCCACCTACCCACCTTTTCCCCATATCCCCCAACCCCACCTACCCACCTTCTCCTCATATCCCCCAACCTCACCAACCCACCTTCTCCCCATATCCCCAACCTACCCACCTTCTCCCCATATCCCCCCAACCCCACATACCTACCTTCTCCCCATATCCCTCAACCCCACCTACCCACCTTCTCCACATATCCCCAACCCGACCCACCTTCACCCCATATCATCCAATCTCACCGACCCACCTTCTCCCCATATCCCCAACCCCACCTACCCCCACCTTCTCCCCTTATCCCCCAACCCCACCTACCCACCTTCTCCCCTTATCCCCCAACCCCACCCACCCACCTTCTCCCATATCCCCCAACCCCACCTACCCAACTTCTCCCCATATCCCCCAACCCCACCTACCCACCTTCTCCCCATATCCCTCAACCCCAACTACCGACCTTCTCCCCATATCCCTCAACACCACCGACCACCTTCTCCCCATATCCCCCAACCCCACCTACCCACCTTCTCCCCATATCCCCCAACCTCACCTCCCACATTCTCCCCATATCCCCCAACCCCACCTACCCACCTTCTCCCCATATCCCTCAACCCCAACTACCCACCTTCTCCCCACATCCCCCAACCCCACCTCCCCACCTTCTCCCCATATCCCCCAACCCCACCTCCCCACCTTCTCCCCATATCCCCCAACCCCACCGACCTACCTTCTCCCCATATCCCTCAACCCCACCTCCCCACCTTCTCCCCATATCCCCCAACCCCACCTCCCCACCTTCTCCCCATATCCCCCAACCCCACCTACCCACCTTCTCCACATATCCGCAACCATACCCAACTTCTCCCCATATAACCCAATCCCACCTACCCACCTTCTCCCCATATCCCCCAACGCCATCTACCCAGCTTCTCCCCATATCCCCCAACCGCACCTACCCACCTTCTCCACATATCCCTCAACCCCATCTACCCACCTTCTCCCCATATCCCCCAAGCCCAACTACCCACCTTCTCCCCATATCCCCCAACCCCACCTACCCCTTCTCCCCATATCCCCCAACCCCACCTACCCAACTTCTCCCCAAATTCCCCAACCCCACCTATCCACCTTCCCCCTTCCCTATACCCCCACCCCACCTACCCACCTTCTCCCTATATCCCCCAACCCCACCTACCCACCTTCTCCCCATATCCGCCAACCCCACCTACCCACATTCTCCCCATATCCCCCAACCACACCTACCGACCTTCTCCCCATATCCCCCAACCCCACCTACCCACCTTCTCCCGATATCCCCCAACCCCACCTACCCACCTTCTCCCCATATCCCCCCAACCTCACCTGCCCAACTTCTCCCCATATCCCTCAACCCAACTACCCACCTTCTCCCCATATCCCCCAACCCCACCTAACCACCTTCTCCCGATATCCCCCAACCCCACCTACCCACCTTCTCCCGATATCCCCCAACCCACCTACCCATCTTCTACACATATTCCCCAACGCCACCTAACCACCTTCTCCCCATATCCCTCAGCCACACCTACCCACCTTCTCCCCATATCCCCCAACCCCACCTACCCACCTTCTCCCCATATCCCTCAACCCCACCTACCCACCTTCTCCCCATATCCCCCAACCCCACCTACCCACCTGCTCCCCATATCCCCCAACCCCAAACACCCAACTTCTCCCCATATCCCTCAACCCCACCGACCCACCTTCTCCCCATATCCCCCAACCCCACCTACCCACTTTCTCCCATATCCCTCAACACCACTTATCCACCTCCCCATATCCCCCAACCCCACCTACCCATCTTCTCCCCATATCCCTCAACCCG
>NW_027252623.1:7500-10000 GCF_044704955.1 Pristiophorus japonicus | reverse complement strand
TTTCCCGACTCCTTTCGGGGCCTAATCGGGTCGCGCGAGCCGCCTGGCGCGATCGGGGCCCATGCCCCGGCCTCTGCCAGGCCTCGGGCAGCCGCTTTTGAAGCCCGACCAAAAACCCGAAAAATGGGCAAAAAGGGAATAAATTCCCGCCCAAAAAGGGTGAATAGTCGGTTGGGCGGCAGCCCTGGTCGGTCTCTGCAGACCTGGAGGCTCGAGACGTTTGTTTGGAAAACTCACCAAGTCTCGATTCTGCCACCTCCTACCTCTGTGCAGATACCCCGCCAACCCCCAAGGACAGAAATGACAAGTGTCAAGTTGGCGGGGCGTCGGGCCACCTGCTGCCGGCCATGAGCATCCAAATCCCCGCAAAAGGGGCATTTTCATTTCTTCATCGGGACTTCCGACAATTGCCGAGGTTCAACTCATTAACGTTGTTCGCAGACACTTGCCAGAAAATGCAAGTGGCCACTTTGCCGGGCCGACTCGCTTGCCCAAGCGGGAAACCATCAACCGAAGGCCCGGTAAGGCGGCCGAATCTGACCTCATAGACTTCCACACAACGGGACTTTTGACTTTCCCGGCCGCGGGTGGCCTCCACCCGGCCTCAGCCATCAGCCCTGCCTGCCTCCAGCCGCCTTCTGGTTAATGAGTTATCCAGCCTGGCACTTCGGTTGCGCCAGCGAGACCAAGTCTCGGCTTTGGTTAATGATTTGAGCCGAACCGACCTGCCCCCCGCCCCCGCGGGCTGAAGTCGGGCAGGTCTGCCGATTTCCCGACTCCTTTCGGGGCCTAATCGGGTCGCGCGTGCCGCCTGGCGCGATCGGGGCCCATGCCCCGGCCTCTGCCAGGCCTCGGGCAGCCGCTTTTGAAGCCCGACCAAAAACCCGAAAAATGGGCAAAAAGGGAATAAATTCCCGCCCAAAAAGGGTGAATAGTCGGTTGGGCGGCAGCCCTGGTCGGTCTCTGCAGACCTGGAGGCTCGAGACGTTTGTTTGGAAAACTCACCAAGTCTCGATTCTGCCACCTCCTACCTCTGTGCAGATACCCCGCCAACCCCCAAGGACAGAAATGACAAGTGTCAAGTTGGCGGGGCGTCGGGCCACCTGCTGCCGGCCATGAGCATCCAAATCCCCGCAAAAGGGGCATTTTCATTTCTTCATCGGGACTTCCGACAATTGCCGAGGTTCAACTCATTAACGTTGTTCGCAGACACTTGCCAGAAAATGCAAGTGGCCACTTTGCCGGGCCGACTCGCTTGCCCAAGCGGGAAACCATCAACCGAAGGCCCGGTAAGGCGGCCGAATCTGACCTCATAGACTTCCACACAACGGGACTTTTGACTTTCCCGGCCGCGGGTGGCCTCCACCCGGCCTCAGCCATCAGCCCTGCCTGCCTCCAGCCGCCTTCTGGTTAATGAGTTATCCAGCCTGGCACTTCGGTTGCGCCAGCGAGACCAAGTCTCGGCTTTGGTTAATGATTTGAGCCGAACCGACCTGCCCCCCGCCCCCGCGGGCTGAACTCGGGCAGGTCTGCCGATTTCCCGACTCCTTTCGGGGCCTAATCGCGTCGCGCGAGCCGCCTGGCGCGATCGGGGACCATGCCCCGGCCTCTGCCAGGCCTCGGGCAGCCGCTTTTGAAGCCCGACCAAAAACCCGAAAAATGGGCAAAAAGGGAATAAATTCCCGCCCAAAAAGGGTGAATAGTCGGTTGGGCGGCAGCCCTGGTCGGTCTCTGCAGACCTGGAGGCTCGAGACGTTTGTTTAGAAAACTCACCAAGTCTCGATTCTGCCACCTCCTACCTCTGTGCAGATACCCCGCCAACCCCCAAGGACAGAAATGACAAGTGTCAAGTTGGCGGGGCGTCGGGCCACCTGCTGCCGGCCATGAGCATCCAAATCCCCGCAAAAGGGGCATTTTCATTTCTTCATCGGGACTTCCGACAATTGCCGAGGTTCAACTCATTAACGTTGTTCGCAGACACTTGCCAGAAAATGCAAGTGGCCACTTTGCCGGGCCGACTCGCTTGCCCAAGCGGGAAACCATCAACCGCAGGCCCGGTAAGGCGGCCGAATCTGACCTCATAGACTTCCACACAACGGGACTTTTGACTTTCCCGGCCGCGGGTGGCCTCCACCCGGCCTCAGCCATCAGCCCTGCCTGCCTCCAGCCGCCTTCTGGTTAATGAGTTATCCAGCCTGGCACTTCGGTTGCGCCAGCGAGACCAAGTCTCGGCTTTGGTTAATGATTTGAGCCGAACCGACCTGCCCCCCGCCTCCCCCGGGCTGAACTCGGGCAGGTCTGCCGATTTCCCGACTCCTTTCGGGGCCTAATCGGGTCGCGCGAGCCGCCTGGCGCGACCGGGGACATGCCCCGGCCTCTGCCAGGCCTCGGGCTGCCGTTTTTGAAGCCCGACCAAAAACCCGAAAAATGGACAAAAATGGAAAAAATTCCCGCCCAAAAAGGGTGAATAGTCGGTTGGGCGGCAGCCCTGGTCGGTCTC
>NW_027252622.1:7500-10000 GCF_044704955.1 Pristiophorus japonicus | reverse complement strand
CAAAAAGGGTGAATAGTCGGTTGGGCGGCAGCCCTGGTCGGTCTCTGCAGACCTGGAGGCTCGAGACGTTTGTTTGGAAAACTCACCAAGTCTCGATTCTGCCACCTCCTACCTCTGTGCAGATACCCCGCCAACCCCCAAGGACAGAAATGACAAGTGTCAAGTTGGCGGGGCGTCGGGCCACCTGCTGCCGGCCATGAGCATCCAAATCCCCGCAAAAGGGGCATTTTCATTTCTTCATCGGGACTTCCGACAATTGCCGAGGTTCAACTCATTAACGTTGTTCGCAGACACTTGCCAGAAAATGCAAGTGGCCACTTTGCCGGGCCGACTCGCTTGCCCAAGCGGGAAACCATCAACCGAAGGCCCGGTAAGGCGGCCGAATCTGACCTCATAGACTTCCACACAACGGGACTTTTGACTTTCCCGGCCGCGGGTGGCCTCCACCCGGCCTCAGCCATCAGCCCTGCCTGCCTCCAGCCGCCTTCTGGTTAATGAGTTATCCAGCCTGGCACTTCGGTTGCGCCAGCGAGACCAAGTCTCGGCTTTGGTTAATGATTTGAGCCGAACCGACCTGCCCCCCGCCTCCCCCGGGCTGAACTCGGGCAGGTCTGCCGATTTCCCGACTCCTTTCGGGGCCTAATCGCGTCGCGCGAGCCGCCTGGCGCGATCGGGGACCATGCCCCGGCCTCTGCCAGGCCTCGGGCAGCCGCTTTTGAAGCCCGACCAAAAACCCGAAAAATGGGCAAAAAGGGAATAAATTCCCGCCCAAAAAGGGTGAATAGTCGGTTGGGCGGCAGCCCTGGTCGGTCTCTGCAGACCTGGAGGCTCGAGACGTTTGTTTGGAAAACTCACCAAGTCTCGATTCTGCCACCTCCTACCTCTGTGCAGATACCCCGCCAACCCCCAAGGACAGAAATGACAAGTGTCAAGTTGGCGGGGCGTCGGGCCACCTGCTGCCGGCCATGAGCATCCAAATCCCCGCAAAAGGGGCATTTTCATTTCTTCATCGGGACTTCCGGCAATTTCCAAGGTTCAACTCATTAACGTTGTTCGCAGACACTTGCCAGAAAATGCAAGTGGCCACTTTGCCGGGCCGACTCGCTTGCCCAAGCGGGAAACCATCAACCGAAGGCCCGGTAAGGCGGCCGAATCTGACCTCATAGACTTCCACACAACGGGACTTTTGACTTTCCCGGCCGCGGGTGGCCTCCACCCGGCCTCAGCCATCAGCCCTGCCTGCCTCCAGCCGCCTTCTGGTTAATGAGTTATCCAGCCTGGCACTTCGGTTGCGCCAGCGAGACCAAGTCTCGGCTTTGGTTATTGATTTGAGCCGAACCGACCTGCCCCCCGCCACCGCGGGCTGAACTCGGGCAGGTCTGCCGATTTCCCGACTCCTTTCGGGGCCTAATCGGGTCGCGCGAGCCGCCTGGCGCGATCGGGGCCCATGCCCCGGCCTCTGCCAGGCCTCGGGCAGCCGCTTTTGAAGCCCGACCAAAAACCCGAAAAATGGGCAAAAAGGGAATAAATTCCCGCCCAAAAAGGGTGAATAGTCGGTTGGGCGGCAGCCCTGGTCGGTCTCTGCAGACCTGGAGGCTCGAGACGTTTGTTTGGAAAACTCACCAAGTCTCGATTCTGCCACCTCCTACCTCTGTGCAGATACCCCGCCAACCCCCAAGGACAGAAATGACAAGTGTCAAGTTGGCGGGGCGTCGGGCCACCTGCTGCCGGCCATGAGCATCCAAATCCCCGCAAAAGGGGCATTTTCATTTCTTCATCGGGACTTCCGACAATTGCCGAGGTTCAACTCATTAACGTTGTTCGCAGACACTTGCCAGAAAATGCAAGTGGCCACTTTGCCGGGCCGACTCGCTTGCCCAAGCGGGAAACCATCAACCGAAGGCCCGGTAAGGCGGCCGAATCTGACCTCATAGACTTCCACACAACGGGACTTTTGACTTTCCCGGCCGCGGGTGGCCTCCACCCGGCCTCAGCCATCAGCCCTGCCTGCCTCCAGCCGCCTTCTGGTTAATGAGTTATCCAGCCTGGCACTTCGGTTGCGCCAGCGAGACCAAGTCTCGGCTTTGGTTAATGATTTGAGCCGAACCGACCTGCCCCCCGCCTCCCCCGGGCTGAACTCGGGCAGGTCTGCCGATTTCCCGACTCCTTTCGGGGCCTAATCGCGTCGCGCGAGCCGCCTGGCGCGATCGGGGACCATGCCCCGGCCTCTGCCAGGCCTCGGGCAGCCGCTTTTGAAGCCCGACCAAAAACCCGAAAAATGGGCAAAAAGGGAATAAATTCCCGCCCAAAAAGGGTGAATAGTCGGTTGGGCGGCAGCCCTGGTCGGTCTCTGCAGACCTGGAGGCTCGAGACGTTTGTTTGGAAAACTCACCAAGTCTCGATTCTGCCACCTCCTACCTCTGTGCAGATACCCCGCCAACCCCCAAGGACAGAAATGACAAGTGTCAAGTTGGCGGGGCGTCGGGCCACCTGCTGCCGG
>NW_027252621.1:0-23036 GCF_044704955.1 Pristiophorus japonicus | reverse complement strand
GGGAGAGAGAGAGAGAGAGACTGGGGAGGGAGGGAGAGAGAGTGAGAGAGCGAGACTGGGGAGAGAGAGAGAGAGAGACTGGGGAGAGAGAGAGAGAGAGAGAGAGTGAGAGTCTGGGGAGGTAGAGAGAGAGACTGGCGAGGGAGAGGGAGAGAGAGAGAGACTGGGGAGGGAGAGGGAGAGAGAGAGAGACTGGGGAGGGAGAGGGAGAGAGAGTGAGATTGGTGAGGGAGAGGGAGAGAGAGAGGCTGGGGAGGGAGAGGGAGCGAGAGAGCGAGACTGGGGAGAGGGGTTGAGAGACTGGGGAGGGAGGGAGAGAGAGACTGAGGAGGGAGGGAGAGAGAGAGAGAGAGACTGGGGAGGGAGGGAGAGGGAGAGATGGGGGAGGGAGGGAGAGAGAGAGAGAGAGAGACTGGGGAGGGAGCGAGAGAGAGAGACTGGGGAGGGAGGGAGATGGAGGGAGAGAGAGACTGGGGAGGGAGGGAGAGAGAGAGAAAGAGACTGGGGAGGGAGGGAGAGAGAGCGAGAGAGCGAGACTGGGGAGGGAGGGAGAGAGAGACTGGGGAGGGAGAGAGAGAGAGACTGGGGAGGGAGGGAGATGGAGTGAGAGAGAGACTGGGGAGTGAGGGAGAGAGAGACTGGGGAGGGAGAGAGAGAGAGAGAGAGAGAGTGAGAGACTGGGGAGGGAGAGAGAGAGACTGGGGAGGGAGAGGGAGCGAGAGAGAGAGACTGGGGAGAGGGAGAGAGAGACTGGGGAGAGGGGGAGAGAGACTGGGGAGGGAGGGAGAGAGAGACTGGGGAGGGAGAGAGAGAGAGACTGGGGAGGGAGGGAGAGAGAGACTGAGGAGGGAGGGAGAGAGAGAGAGAGAGAGACTGGGGAGGGAGGGAGAGAGAGCGAGAGAGCGAGACTGGGGAGGGAGGGAGAGAGAGACTGGGGAGGGAGAGAGAGAGAGACTGGGGAGGGAGGGAGATGGAGTGAGAGAGAGACTGGGGAGTGAGGGAGAGAGAGACTGGGGAGGGAGAGAGAGAGAGAGAGAGAGAGTGAGAGACTGGGGAGGGAGAGAGAGAGACTGGCGAGGGAGAGGGAGAGAGAGAGAGACTGGGGAGGGAGAGGGAGAGAGAGAGAGAGACTGGGGAGGGAGAGGGAGAGAGAGAGAGATTGGTGAGAGAGAGGGAGAGAGAGAGACTGGGGAGGGAGAGGGAGCGAGAGAGAGAGACTGGGGAGAGGGGGAGAGAGACTGGGGAGGGAGGGAGAGAGAGACTGGGGAGGGAGGGAGAGAGAGAGAGAGAGACTGGGGAGGGAGGGAGAGAGAGAGATGGGGGAGGGAGGGAGAGAGAGAGAGAGAGAGTGAGACTGGGGAGGGAGAGAGAGAGAGAGACTGGGGAGGGAGGGAGACGGAGGGAGAGAGAGACTGGGGAGGGAGGGAGAGAGACTGGGGAGGGAGGGAGAGAGACTAGGGAGGGAGAGAGAGAGAGACTGGGGAGGGAGAGAGAGAGACTGGGGAGGGAGGGAGGAAGAGAGACTGGGGAGGGAGAGAGAGAGAGACTGGGGAGGGAGGGAGAGAGAGAGACTGGGGAGGGAGAGAGAGAGACTGGGGAGGGAGGGAGGGAGAGAGAGAGAGACTGAGGAGGGAGGGAGGGAGAGAGAGAGAGAGAGAGACTGGGAAGGGAGGGAGAAAGACACTGGGGAGGGAGGGAGAGAGAGACTGGGGAGGGAGGGAGAGAGAGAGACTGGGGAGGGAGGGAGAGAGAGAGAGAGAGACGGGGGAGGGAGAGAGACTGGGGAGGGAGAGAGAGAGACTGGGGAGGGAGGGAGGGAGAGAGAGAGAGACTGAGGAGGGAGGGAGGGAGAGAGAGAGAGTGACTGGGGAGGGAGAGAGACTGGGGAGGAAGGAGAGAGAGAGAAACTGAAGGAAGGAGAGAGAGAGAGAGTCTGAGGGAGAGAGAGAGAGAGACTGGGGAGGGAGGGAGAGAGACTGGGGAGGGAGAGAGAGACTGGGGGGGGTGGGAGGGAGAGAGACTGGGGAGGGAGGGAGCGAGAGAGACTGAGGAGGGAGAGAGACTGGGGAGGGAGGGAGAGAGACTGGGGAGGGAGGGAGGGAGGGAGAGACGGGAGGGAGGGAGAGAGAGAGAGACTGTGGAGGGAGAGAGAGAGAGAGAGAGAGACTGGGGAGGGAGAGAGAGAGACTGGTGAGGGAGAGGGAGAGAGAGAGAGACTGGGGAGGGAGAGGGAGAGAGAGAGACTGGGGAGGGAGAGGGAGCGAGAGAGAGAGACTGGGGAGGGGGGGAGAGAGACTTGGGAGGGAGGGAAAGAGAGACTGGGGAGGGAGGGAGAGAGAGAGAGAGACTGGGGAGGGAGGGAGAGAGAGCGAGAGATAGAGACTGAGGAGGGAGGGAGAGAGAGAGAGAGAGAGACTGGGGAGGGAGGGAGAAAGAGTATGAGAGAGACTGGGGAGGGAGAGAGAGAGAGAGACTGGGGAGGGAGAGGGAGAGAGAGACTGGGGAGGGAGGGAGATGGAGGGAGAGAGAGACTGGGGAGGGAGGGAGAGAGACTGGGGAGGGAGGGAGGGAGGGAGAGACGGGAGGGAGGGAGAGAGAGAGAGACTGTGGAGGGAAAGAGAGAGAGAGAGAGAGAGTGAGAGACTGGGGAGGGAGAGAGAGAGACTGGTGAGGGAGAGGGAGAGAGAGAGAGACTGGTGAGGGAGAGGGAGAGAGAGAGACTGGGGAGGGAGAGGGAGCGAGAGAGAGAGACTGGGGAGGGGGGGAGAGAGACTGGGGAGGGAGGGAAAGAGAGACTGGGGAGGGAGGGAGAGAGAGAGAGAGAGAGACTGGGGAGGGAGAGAGTGAGAGAGACTGGGGAGGGAGGGAGATCGAGGGAGAGAGAGACTGGGGAGAGAGGGAGAGAGACTGGGGAGGGAGGGAGGGAGGGAGAGACGGGAGGGAGGGAGAGAGAGAGAGACTGTGGAGGGAAAGAGAGAGAGAGAGAGCGTGAGAGACTGGGGAGGGAGGGAGAGAGACTGGGGAGGGAGGGAGAGAGAGAGACGAGGGAGGGAGGGAGAGGGACTGAGGAGGGAGAGAGACTGGGAAGGGAGGGAGGGAGAGGGACTGAGGAGGGAGAGAGACTGGGGAGGGAGGGAGGGAGAGACGGGAGGGAGGGAGAGAGAAAGAGAGAGAGAGAGAGACTGGGGAGGGAGAGAGAGAGACTTGGGAGGGAGAGAGAGAGGCTGGGGAGGGAGAGAGAGAGAGAGAGAGAGAGAGAGAGAGAGAGAGACTGGGGAGGGAGGGAGAGAGAGAGACTGGAGAGGGAGAGAGAGAGAAACTGGGGAGGGAGAGAGAGAGAGACTTGGGAGGGAGAGAGAGAGAGAGAGAGAGAGAGATCCTGGGGAGGGAGAGAGAGAGAGAGATCGGAGAGGGAGAGAGAGAGAGAGACTGGGGAGGGAGAGGGAGAGAGAGAGAGAGAGAGACTGGGGAGGGAGGGAGAAAGACACTGGGGAGGGAGGGAGAGAGAGACTGGGGAGGGAGGGAGAGAGAGAGACTGGGGAGGGAGGGAGAGAGAGAGAGAGAGACGGGGGAGGGAGGGAGAGAGAGACGGGGAGGGAGAGAGAGAGACTGGGGAGGGAGGGAGGGAGAGAGAGAGAGACTGAGGAGGGAGGGAGGGAGAGAGAGAGAGTGACTGGGGAGGGAGAGAGACTGGGGAGGAAGGAGAGAGAGAGAAACTGAAGGAAGGAGAGAGAGAGAGAGTCTGAGGGAGAGAGAGAGAGAGACTGGGGAGGGAGGGAGAGAGACTGGGGAGGGAGAGAGAGAGAGACTGGGGGGGTGGGAGGGAGAGAGACTGGGGAGGGAGGGAGGGAGAAAGACTGAGGAGGGAGAGAGACTGGGGAGGGAGGGAGAGTGAGAGAGAGAGAGAGAGAGAGAGAGAGAGAGAGAGAGACTGGGGAGGGAGAGAGAGAGACTGGTGAGGGAGAGGGAGAGAGAGAGAGACTGGGGAGGGAGAGGGAGAGAGAGAGACTGGGGAGGGAGAGGGAGCGAGAGAGAGAGACTGGGGAGGGGGGGAGAGAGACTGGGGAGGGAGTGAAAGAGAGACTGGGGAGGGAGGGAGAGAGAGAGAGACTGGGGAGGGAGGGAGAGAGAGCGAGAGAGAGAGACTGGGGAGGGAGAGGGAGAGAGAGAGAGAGAGACTGGTGAGGGAGACGGAGAGAGAGAGACTGGGGAGGGAGAGGGAGCGAGAGAGAGAGACTGGGGAGGGGGGGAGAGAGACTGGGGAGGGAGGGAAAGAGAGACTGGGGAGGGAGGGAGAGAGAGAGAGACTGGGGAGGGAGGGAGAGAGAGAGACTGGGGAGGGAGGGAGATGGAGAGGGAGAGATGGGGGAGGGAGGGAGAGAGAGAGAGAGAGAGACTGGGGAGGGAGAGAGAGAGAGAGACTGGGGAGGGAGGGAGATGGAGGGAGAGAGAGACTGGGGAGGGAGGGAGAGAGAGTGAGAGAGACTGGGGAGGGAGGGAGAGAGAGCGAGAGAGCGAGACTGGGGAGGAAGGGAGAGAGAGACTGGGGAGGGAGAGAGAGAGAGACTGGGGAGGGAGAGAGAGAGAGACTGGGGAGGGAGGGAGAGAGAGACTGAGGAGGGAGGGAGAGAGAGAGAGAGAGACTGGGGAGGGAGGGAGAGAGAGCGAGAGAGCGAGACTGGGGAGGGAGGGAGAGAGAGACTGGGGAGGGAGAGAGAGGTAGACTGGGGAGGGAGGGTGATGGAGTGAGAGAGAGACTGGGGAGTGAGGGAGAGAGAGACTGGGGAGGGAGAGAGAGAGAGAGAGAGAGAGAGTGAGAGACTGGGGAGGGAGAGAGAGAGACTGGTGAGGGAGAGGGAGAGAGAGAGAGACTGGGGAGGAAGAGGGAGAGAGAGAGAGACTGGGGAGGGAGAGGGAGAGAGAGAGAGACAGACTGGTCAGGGAGAGGGAGAGAGAGAGACTGGGGAGGGAGAGGGAGCGAGAGAGAGAGACTGGGGAGGGGGGGAGAGAGACTGGGGAGGGAGGGAAAGAGAGACTGGGGAGGGAGGGAGAGAGAGAGAGACTGGGGAGGGAGGGAGAGAGAGCAAGAGAGAGAGACTAAGGAGGGAGGGAGAGAGATGGGGGAGGGAGGGAGAGAGAGAGAGAGAGAGAGACTGGGGAGGGAGGGAGAAAGAGAGAGAGAGAAACTGAAGGAAGGAGAGAGAGAGACTGGGGAGGGAGAGAGAGAGAGACTGGGGAGGGAGGGAGATGGAGTGAGAGAGAGACTGGGGAGTGAGGGAGAGAGAGACTGGGGAGGGAGAGAGAGAGAGAGAGAGAGAGAGTGAGAGACTGGGGAGGGAGAGAGAGAGACTGGCGAGGGAGAGGGAGAGAGAGAGAGACTGGGGAGGGAGAGGGAGAGAGAGAGAGAGACTGGGGAGGGAGAGGGAGAGAGAGAGAGATTGGTGAGAGAGAGGGAGAGAGAGAGACTGGGGAGGGAGAGGGAGCGAGAGAGAGAGACTGGGGAGAGGGGGAGAGAGACTGGGGAGGGAGGGAGAGAGAGACTGGGGAGGGAGGGAGAGAGAGAGAGAGAGACTGGGGAGGGAGGGAGAGAGAGAGATGGGGGAGGGAGGGAGAGAGAGAGAGAGAGAGTGAGACTGGGGAGGGAGAGAGAGAGAGAGACTGGGGAGGGAGGGAGACGGAGGGAGAGAGAGACTGGGGAGGGAGGGAGAGAGACTGGGGAGGGAGGGAGAGAGACTAGGGAGGGAGAGAGAGAGAGACTGGGGAGGGAGAGAGAGAGACTGGGGAGGGAGGGAGGAAGAGAGACTGGGGAGGGAGAGAGAGAGAGACTGGGGAGGGAGGGAGAGAGAGAGACTGGGGAGGGAGAGAGAGAGACTGGGGAGGGAGGGAGAGAGAGAGAGACTGAGGAGGGAGGGAGGGAGAGAGAGAGAGAGAGAGACTGGGAAGGGAGGGAGAAAGACACTGGGGAGGGAGGGAGAGAGAGACTGGGGAGGGAGGGAGAGAGAGAGACTGGGGAGGGAGGGAGAGAGAGAGAGAGAGACGGGGGAGGGAGGGAGAGAGACTGGGGAGGGAGAGAGAGAGACTGGGGAGGGAGGGAGGGAGAGAGAGAGAGACTGAGGAGGGAGGGAGGGAGAGAGAGAGAGTGACTGGGGAGGGAGAGAGACTGGGGAGGAAGGAGAGAGAGAGAAACGGAAGGAAGGAGAGAGAGAGAGAGTCTGAGGGAGAGAGAGAGAGAGACTGGGGAGGGAGGGAGAGAGACTGGGGAGGGAGAGAGAGACTGGGGGGGGTGGGAGGGAGAGAGACTGGGGAGGGAGGGAGCGAGAGAGACTGAGGAGGGAGAGAGACTGGGGAGGGAGGGAGAGAGACTGGGGAGGGAGGGAGGGAGGGAGAGACGGGAGGGAGGGAGAGAGAGAGAGACTGTGGAGGGAGAGAGAGAGAGAGAGAGAGACTGGGGAGGGAGAGAGAGAGACTGGTGAGGGAGAGGGAGAGAGAGAGAGACTGGGGAGGGAGAGGGAGAGAGAGAGACTGGGGAGGGAGAGGGAGCGAGAGAGAGAGACTGGGGAGGGGGGGAGAGAGAATTGGGAGGGAGGGAAAGAGAGACTGGGGAGGGAGGGAGAGAGAGAGAGAGACTGGGGAGGGAGGGAGAGAGAGCGAGAGATAGAGACTGAGGAGGGAGGGAGAGAGAGAGAGAGAGAGACTGGGGAGGGAGGGAGAAAGAGTATGAGAGAGACTGGGGAGGGAGAGAGAGAGAGAGACTGGGGAGGGAGAGGGAGAGAGAGACTGGGGAGGGAGGGAGATGGAGGGAGAGAGAGACTGGGGAGGGAGGGAGAGAGACTGGGGAGGGAGGGAGGGAGGGAGAGACGGGAGGGAGGGAGAGAGAGAGAGACTGTGGAGGGAAAGAGAGAGAGAGAGAGAGAGTGAGAGACTGGGGAGGGAGAGAGAGAGACTGGTGAGGGAGAGGGAGAGAGAGAGAGACTGGTGAGGGAGAGGGAGAGAGAGAGACTGGGGAGGGAGAGGGAGCGAGAGAGAGAGACTGGGGAGGGGGGGAGAGAGACTGGGGAGGGAGGGAAAGAGAGACTGGGGAGGGAGGGAGAGAGAGAGAGAGAGAGACTGGGGAGGGAGAGAGGGAGAGAGACTGGGGAGGGAGGGAGATCGAGGGAGAGAGAGACTGGGGAGAGAGGGAGAGAGACTGGGGAGGGAGGGAGGGAGGGAGAGACGGGAGGGAGGGAGAGAGAGAGAGACTGTGGAGGGAAAGAGAGAGAGAGAGAGAGCGTGAGAGACTGGGGAGGGAGGGAGAGAGACTGGGGAGGGAGGGAGAGAGAGAGACGAGGGAGGGAGGGAGAGGGACTGAGGAGGGAGAGAGACTGGGAAGGGAGGGAGGGAGAGGGACTGAGGAGGGAGAGAGACTGGGGAGGGAGGGAGGGAGAGACGGGAGGGAGGGAGAGAGAAAGAGAGAGAGAGAGAGACTGGGGAGGGAGAGAGAGAGACTTGGGAGGGAGAGAGAGAGGCTGGGGAGGGAGAGAGAGAGAGAGAGAGAGAGAGAGAGAGAGAGAGACTGGGGAGGGAGGGAGAGAGAGAGACTGGAGAGGGAGAGAGAGAGAAACTGGGGAGGGAGAGAGAGAGAGACTTGGGAGGGAGAGAGAGAGAGAGAGAGAGAGATCCTGGGGAGGGAGAGAGAGAGAGAGATCGGAGAGGGAGAGAGAGAGAGAGACTGGGGAGGGAGAGGGAGAGAGAGAGAGAGAGAGACTGGGGAGGGAGGGAGAAAGACACTGGGGAGGGAGGGAGAGAGAGACTGGGGAGGGAGGGAGAGAGAGAGACTGGGGAGGGAGGGAGAGAGAGAGAGAGAGACGGGGGAGGGAGGGAGAGAGAGACTGGGGAGGGAGAGAGAGAGACTGGGGAGGGAGGGAGGGAGAGAGAGAGAGACTGAGGAGGGAGGGAGGGAGAGAGAGAGAGTGACTGGGGAGGGAGAGAGACTGGGGAGGAAGGAGAGAGAGAGAAACTGAAGGAAGGAGAGAGAGAGAGAGTCTGAGGGAGAGAGAGAGAGAGACTGGGGAGGGAGGGAGAGAGACTGGGGAGGGAGAGAGAGAGAGACTGGGGGGGTGGGAGGGAGAGAGACTGGGGAGGGAGGGAGGGAGAAAGACTGAGGAGGGAGAGAGACTGGGGAGGGAGGGAGAGTGAGAGAGAGAGAGAGAGAGAGAGAGAGAGAGAGAGACTGGGGAGGGAGAGAGAGAGACTGGTGAGGGAGAGGGAGAGAGAGAGAGACTGGGGAGGGAGAGGGAGAGAGAGAGACTGGGGAGGGAGAGGGAGCGAGAGAGAGAGACTGGGGAGGGGGGGAGAGAGACTGGGGAGGGAGTGAAAGAGAGACTGGGGAGGGAGGGAGAGAGAGAGAGACTGGGGAGGGAGGGAGAGAGAGCGAGAGAGAGAGACTGGGGAGGGAGAGGGAGAGAGAGAGAGAGAGACTGGTGAGGGAGACGGAGAGAGAGAGACTGGGGAGGGAGAGGGAGCGAGAGAGAGAGACTGGGGAGGGGGGGAGAGAGACTGGGGAGGGAGGGAAAGAGAGACTGGGGAGGGAGGGAGAGAGAGAGAGACTGGGGAGGGAGGGAGAGAGAGAGACTGGGGAGGGAGGGAGATGGAGAGGGAGAGATGGGGGAGGGAGGGAGAGAGAGAGAGAGAGAGACTGGGGAGGGAGAGAGAGAGAGAGACTGGGGAGGGAGGGAGATGGAGGGAGAGAGAGACTGGGGAGGGAGGGAGAGAGAGTGAGAGAGACTGGGGAGGGAGGGAGAGAGAGCGAGAGAGCGAGACTGGGGAGGAAGGGAGAGAGAGACTGGGGAGGGAGAGAGAGAGAGACTGGGGAGGGAGAGAGAGAGAGACTGAGGAGGGAGGGAGAGAGAGAGAGAGAGACTGGGGAGGGAGGGAGAGAGAGCGAGAGAGCGAGACTGGGGAGGGAGGGAGAGAGAGACTGGGGAGGGAGAGAGAGGTAGACTGGGGAGGGAGGGTGATGGAGTGAGAGAGAGACTGGGGAGTGAGGGAGAGAGAGACTGGGGAGGGAGAGAGAGAGAGAGAGAGAGAGAGTGAGAGACTGGGGAGGGAGAGAGAGAGACTGGTGAGGGAGAGGGAGAGAGAGAGAGACTGGGGAGGAAGAGGGAGAGAGAGAGAGACTGGGGAGGGAGAGGGAGAGAGAGAGAGACAGACTGGTCAGGGAGAGGGAGAGAGAGAGACTGGGGAGGGAGAGGGAGCGAGAGAGAGAGACTGGGGAGGGGGGAGAGAGACTGGGGAGGGAGGGAAAGAGAGACTGGGGAGGGAGGGAGAGAGAGAGAGACTGGGGAGGGAGGGAGAGAGAGCAAGAGAGAGAGACTAAGGAGGGAGGGAGAGAGATGGGGGAGGGAGGGAGAGAGAGAGAGAGAGAGAGACTGGGGAGGGAGGGAGAAAGAGAGAGAGAGAAACTGAAGGAAGGAGAGAGAGAGACTGGGGAGGGAGAGAGAGAGAGACTGGGGAGGGAGGGAGATGGAGTGAGAGAGAGACTGGGGAGTGAGGGAGAGAGAGACTGGGGAGGGAGAGGGAGAGAGAGAGAGACTGGGGAGGGAGAGGGAGAGAGAGAGAGAGACTGGGGAGGGAGAGGGAGAGAGAGAGAGATTGGTGAGAGAGAGGGAGAGGAGGAGAGGGGAGAGAGAGAGAGAGACTGGGGAGGGAGAGGGAGCGAGAGAGAGAGACTGGGGAGAGGGGGAGAGAGACTGGGGAGGGAGGGAGAGAGAGACTGGGGAGGGAGGGAGAGAGAGAGAGAGAGACTGGGGAGGGAGGGAGAGAGAGAGATGGGGGAGGGAGGGAGAGAGAGAGAGAGAGAGTGAGACTGGGGAGGGAGAGAGAGAGAGAGACTGGGGAGGGAGGGAGACGGAGGGAGAGAGAGACTGGGGAGGGAGGGAGAGAGACTGGGGAGGGAGAGAGAGAGACTGGGGAGGGAGGGAGGAAGAGAGACTGGGGAGGGAGAGAGAGAGAGACTGGGGAGGGAGGGAGAGAGAGAGACTGGGGAGGGAGAGAGAGAGACTGGGGAGGGAGGGAGGGAGAGAGAGAGAGACTGAGGAGGGAGGGAGGGAGAGAGAGAGAGAGAGAGACTGGGAAGGGAGGGAGAAAGACACTGGGGAGGGAGGGAGAGAGAGACTGGGGAGGGAGGGAGAGAGAGAGACTGGGGAGGGAGGGAGAGAGAGAGAGAGAGACGGGGGAGGGAGAGAGACTGGGGAGGGAGAGAGAGAGACTGGGGAGGGAGGGAGGGAGAGAGAGAGAGACTGAGGAGGGAGGGAGGGAGAGAGAGAGAGTGACTGGGGAGGGAGAGAGACTGGGGAGGAAGGAGAGAGAGAGAAACTGAAGGAAGGAGAGAGAGAGAGAGTCTGAGGGAGAGAGAGAGAGAGACTGGGGAGGGAGGGAGAGAGACTGGGGAGGGAGAGAGAGACTGGGGGGGGTGGGAGGGAGAGAGACTGGGGAGGGAGGGAGCGAGAGAGACTGAGGAGGGAGAGAGACTGGGGAGGGAGGGAGAGAGACTGGGGAGGGAGGGAGGGAGGGAGAGACGGGAGGGAGGGAGAGAGAGAGAGACTGTGGAGGGAGAGAGAGAGAGAGAGAGAGACTGGGGAGGGAGAGAGAGAGACTGGTGAGGGAGAGGGAGAGAGAGAGAGACTGGGGAGGGAGAGGGAGAGAGAGAGACTGGGGAGGGAGAGGGAGCGAGAGAGAGAGACTGGGGAGGGGGGGAGAGAGACTTGGGAGGGAGGGAAAGAGAGACTGGGGAGGGAGGGAGAGAGAGAGAGAGACTGGGGAGGGAGGGAGAGAGAGCGAGAGATAGAGACTGAGGAGGGAGGGAGAGAGAGAGAGAGAGAGACTGGGGAGGGAGGGAGAAAGAGTATGAGAGAGACTGGGGAGGGAGAGAGAGAGAGAGACTGGGGAGGGAGAGGGAGAGAGAGACTGGGGAGGGAGGGAGATGGAGGGAGAGAGAGACTGGGGAGGGAGGGAGAGAGACTGGGGAGGGAGGGAGGGAGGGAGAGACGGGAGGGAGGGAGAGAGAGAGAGACTGTGGAGGGAAAGAGAGAGAGAGAGAGAGAGTGAGAGACTGGGGAGGGAGAGAGAGAGACTGGTGAGGGAGAGGGAGAGAGAGAGAGACTGGTGAGGGAGAGGGAGAGAGAGAGACTGGGGAGGGAGAGGGAGCGAGAGAGAGAGACTGGGGAGGGGGGGAGAGAGACTGGGGAGGGAGGGAAAGAGAGACTGGGGAGGGAGGGAGAGAGAGAGAGAGAGAGACTGGGGAGGGAGAGAGTGAGAGAGACTGGGGAGGGAGGGAGATCGAGGGAGAGAGAGACTGGGGAGAGAGGGAGAGAGACTGGGGAGGGAGGGAGGGAGGGAGAGACGGGAGGGAGGGAGAGAGAGAGAGACTGTGGAGGGAAAGAGAGAGAGAGAGAGCGTGAGAGACTGGGGAGGGAGGGAGAGAGACTGGGGAGGGTGGGAGAGAGAGAGACGAGGGAGGGAGGGAGAGGGACTGAGGAGGGAGAGAGACTGGGAAGGGAGGGAGGGAGAGGGACTGAGGAGGGAGAGAGACTGGGGAGGGAGGGAGGGAGAGACGGGAGGGAGGGAGAGAGAAAGAGAGAGAGAGAGAGACTGGGGAGGGAGAGAGAGAGACTTGGGAGGGAGAGAGAGAGGCTGGGGAGGGAGAGAGAGAGAGAGAGAGAGAGAGAGAGAGAGAGAGACTGGGGAGGGAGGGAGAGAGAGAGACTGGAGAGGGAGAGAGAGAGAAACTGGGGAGGGAGAGAGAGAGAGACTTGGGAGGGAGAGAGAGAGAGAGAGAGAGAGAGATCCTGGGGAGGGAGAGAGAGAGAGAGATCGGAGAGGGAGAGAGAGAGAGAGACTGGGGAGGGAGAGGGAGAGAGAGAGAGAGAGACTGGGGAGGGAGGGAGAAAGACACTGGGGAGGGAGGGAGAGAGAGACTGGGGAGGGAGGGAGAGAGAGAGACTGGGGAGGGAGGGAGAGAGAGAGAGAGAGACGGGGGAGGGAGGGAGAGAGAGACGGGGAGGGAGAGAGAGAGACTGGGGAGGGAGGGAGGGAGAGAGAGAGAGACTGAGGAGGGAGGGAGGGAGAGAGAGAGAGTGACTGGGGAGGGAGAGAGACTGGGGAGGAAGGAGAGAGAGAGAAACTGAAGGAAGGAGAGAGAGAGAGAGTCTGAGGGAGAGAGAGAGAGAGACTGGGGAGGGAGGGAGAGAGACTGGGGAGGGAGAGAGAGAGAGACTGGGGGGGTGGGAGGGAGAGAGACTGGGGAGGGAGGGAGGGAGAAAGACTGAGGAGGGAGAGAGACTGGGGAGGGAGGGAGAGTGAGAGAGAGAGAGAGAGAGAGAGAGAGAGAGAGAGAGAGACTGGGGAGGGAGAGAGAGAGACTGGTGAGGGAGAGGGAGAGAGAGAGAGACTGGGGAGGGAGAGGGAGAGAGAGAGCTGGGGAGGGAGAGGGAGCGAGAGAGAGAGACTGGGGAGGGGGGGAGAGAGACTGGGGAGGGAGTGAAAGAGAGACTGGGGAGGGAGGGAGAGAGAGAGAGACTGGGGAGGGAGGGAGAGAGAGCGAGAGAGAGAGACTGGGGAGGGAGAGGGAGAGAGAGAGAGAGAGACTGGTGAGGGAGACGGAGAGAGAGAGACTGGGGAGGGAGAGGGAGCGAGAGAGAGAGACTGGGGAGGGGGGGAGAGAGACTGGGGAGGGAGGGAAAGAGAGACTGGGGAGGGAGGGAGAGAGAGAGAGACTGGGGAGGGAGGGAGAGAGAGAGACTGGGGAGGGAGGGAGATGGAGAGGGAGAGATGGGGGAGGGAGGGAGAGAGAGAGAGAGAGAGACTGGGGAGGGAGAGAGAGAGAGAGACTGGGGAGGGAGGGAGAGAGACGGGGGAAGGAGGGAGAGAGAGAGACGAGGGAGGGAGAGAGAGAGACTGGGGAGAGAGAGAGAGAGAGAGAGACTGGGGAGGGAGGGAGATGGAGGGAGAGAGAGACTGGGGAGGGACAGAGAGAGAGAGAGAGAGAGAGAGAGAGACTGGGGAGGCAGAGAGAGAGAGACTGGCGAGGGAGAGGGAGAGAGAGAGAGTCTGGGGAGGGAGTGGGAGAGAGAGAGAGACTGGTGAGGGAGAGGGAGAGAGAGAGAGACTGGTGAGGGAGAGGGAGAGAGAGAGACTGGGGAGGGGGGGAGAGAGACTGGGGAGTGAGGGAGAGAGAGACTGGGGAGGGAGGGAGAGAGAGAGACTGGGGAGGGAGGGAGAGAGAGAGAGAGAGACGGGGGAGGGAGGGAGAGAGAGACGGGGAGGGAGAGAGAGAGACTGGGGAGGGAGGGAGGGAGAGAGAGAGAGACTGAGGAGGGAGGGAGGGAGAGAGAGAGAGTGACTGGGGAGGGAGAGATACTGGGGAGGAAGGAGAGAGAGAGAAACTGAAGGAAGGAGAGAGAGAGAGAGTCTGAGGGAGAGAGAGAGAGAGACTGGGGAGGGAGGGAGAGAGACTGGGGAGGGAGAGAGAGAGAGACTGGGGGGGTGGGAGGGAGAGAGACTGGGGAGGGAGGGAGGGAGAAAGACTGAGGAGGGAGAGAGACTGGGGAGGGAGGGAGAGTGAGAGAGAGAGAGAGAGAGAGAGAGAGAGAGAGACTGGGGAGGGAGAGAGAGAGACTGGTGAGGGAGAGGGAGAGAGAGAGAGACTGGGGAGGGAGAGGGAGAGAGAGAGACTGGGGAGGGAGAGGGAGCGAGAGAGAGAGACTGGGGAGGGGGGGAGAGAGACTGGGGAGGGAGTGAAAGAGAGACTGGGGAGGGAGGGAGAGAGAGAGAGACTGGGGAGGGAGGGAGAGAGAGCGAGAGAGAGAGACTGGGGAGGGAGAGGGAGAGAGAGAGAGAGAGACTGGTGAGGGAGACGGAGAGAGAGAGACTGGGGAGGGAGAGGGAGCGAGAGAGAGAGACTGGGGAGGGGGGGAGAGAGACTGGGGAGGGAGGGAAAGAGAGACTGGGGAGGGAGGGAGAGAGAGAGAGACTGGGGAGGGAGGGAGAGAGAGAGACTGGGGAGGGAGGGAGATGGAGAGGGAGAGATGGGGGAGGGAGGGAGAGAGAGAGAGAGAGAGACTGGGGAGGGAGAGAGAGAGAGAGACTGGGGAGGGAGGGAGATGGAGGGAGAGAGAGACTGGGGAGGGAGGGAGAGAGAGTGAGAGAGACTGGGGAGGGAGGGAGAGAGAGCGAGAGAGCGAGACTGGGGAGGAAGGGAGAGAGAGACTGGGGAGGGAGAGAGAGAGAGACTGGGGAGGGAGAGAGAGAGAGACTGGGGAGGGAGGGAGAGAGAGACTGAGGAGGGAGGGAGAGAGAGAGAGAGAGACTGGGGAGGGAGGGAGAGAGAGCGAGAGAGCGAGACTGGGGAGGGAGGGAGAGAGAGACTGGGGAGGGAGAGAGAGGTAGACTGGGGAGGGAGGGTGATGGAGTGAGAGAGAGACTGGGGAGTGAGGGAGAGAGAGACTGGGGAGGGAGAGAGAGAGAGAGAGAGAGAGAGTGAGAGACTGGGGAGGGAGAGAGAGAGACTGGTGAGGGAGAGGGAGAGAGAGAGAGACTGGGGAGGAAGAGGGAGAGAGAGAGAGACTGGGGAGGGAGAGGGAGAGAGAGAGAGACAGACTGGTCAGGGAGAGGGAGAGAGAGAGACTGGGGAGGGAGAGGGAGCGAGAGAGAGAGACTGGGGAGGGGGGAGAGAGACTGGGGAGGGAGGGAAAGAGAGACTGGGGAGGGAGGGAGAGAGAGAGAGACTGGGGAGGGAGGGAGAGAGAGCAAGAGAGAGAGACTAAGGAGGGAGGGAGAGAGATGGGGGAGGGAGGGAGAGAGAAGAGAGAGAGAGAGAGAGACTGGGGAGGGAGGGAGAAAGAGAGAGAGAGAAACTGAAGGAAGGAGAGAGAGAGACTGGGGAGGGAGAGAGAGAGAGACTGGGGAGGGAGGGAGATGGAATGAGAGAGAGACTGGGGAGTGAGGGAGAGAGAGACTGGGGAGGGAGAGAGAGAGAGAGAGAGAGAGAGTGAGAGACTGGGGAGGGAGAGAGAGAGACTGGCGAGGGAGAGGGAGAGAGAGAGAGACTGGGGAGGGAGAGGGAGAGAGAGAGAGAGACTGGGGAGGGAGAGGGAGAGAGAGAGAGATTGGTGAGAGAGAGGGAGAGAGAGAGACTGGGGAGGGAGAGGGAGCGAGAGAGAGAGACTGGGGAGAGGGGGAGAGAGACTGGGGAGGGAGGGAGAGAGAGACTGGGGAGGGAGGGAGAGAGAGAGAGAGAGACTGGGGAGGGAGGGAGAGAGAGAGATGGGGGAGGGAGGGAGAGAGAGAGAGAGAGAGTGAGACTGGGGAGGGAGAGAGAGAGAGAGACTGGGGAGGGAGGGAGACGGAGGGAGAGAGAGACTGGGGAGGGAGGGAGAGAGACTGGGGAGGGAGGGAGAGAGACTAGGGAGGGAGAGAGAGAGAGACTGGGGAGGGAGAGAGAGAGACTGGGGAGGGAGGGAGGAAGAGAGACTGGGGAGGGAGAGAGAGAGAGACTGGGGAGGGAGGGAGAGAGAGAGACTGGGGAGGGAGAGAGAGAGACTGGGGAGGGAGGGAGGGAGAGAGAGAGACTGAGGAGGGAGGGAGGGAGAGAGAGAGAGAGAGAGACTGGGAAGGGAGGGAGAAAGACACTGGGGAGGGAGGGAGAGAGAGACTGGGGAGGGAGGGAGAGAGAGAGACTGGGGAGGGAGGGAGAGAGAGAGAGAGAGACGGGGGAGGGAGAGAGACTGGGGAGGGAGAGAGAGAGACTGGGGAGGGAGGGAGGGAGAGAGAGAGAGACTGAGGAGGGAGGGAGGGAGAGAGAGAGAGTGACTGGGGAGGGAGAGAGACTGGGGAGGAAGGAGAGAGAGAGAAACGGAAGGAAGGAGAGAGAGAGAGAGTCTGAGGGAGAGAGAGAGAGAGACTGGGGAGGGAGGGAGAGAGACTGGGGAGGGAGAGAGAGACTGGGGGGGGTGGGAGGGAGAGAGACTGGGGAGGGAGGGAGCGAGAGAGACTGAGGAGGGAGAGAGACTGGGGAGGGAGGGAGAGAGACTGGGGAGGGAGGGAGGGAGGGAGAGACGGGAGGGAGGGAGAGAGAGAGAGACTGTGGAGGGAGAGAGAGAGAGAGAGAGAGACTGGGGAGGGAGAGAGAGAGACTGGTGAGGGAGAGGGAGAGAGAGAGAGACTGGGGAGGGAGAGGGAGAGAGAGAGACTGGGGAGGGAGAGGGAGCGAGAGAGAGAGACTGGGGAGGGGGGGAGAGAGAATTGGGAGGGAGGGAAAGAGAGACTGGGGAGGGAGGGAGAGAGAGAGAGAGACTGGGGAGGGAGGGAGAGAGAGCGAGAGATAGAGACTGAGGAGGGAGGGAGAGAGAGAGAGAGAGAGACTGGGGAGGGAGGGAGAAAGAGTATGAGAGAGACTGGGGAGGGAGAGAGAGAGAGAGACTGGGGAGGGAGAGGGAGAGAGAGACTGGGGAGGGAGGGAGATGGAGGAGAGAGAGACTGGGGAGGGAGGGAGAGAGACTGGGGAGGGAGGGAGGGAGGGAGAGACGGGAGGGAGGGAGAGAGAGAGAGACTGTGGAGGGAAGAGAGAGAGAGAGAGAGAGTGAGAGACTGGGAGGGAGAGAGAGAGACTGGTGAGGGAGAGGGAGAGAGAGAGAGACTGGTGAGGGAGAGGGAGAGAGAGAGACTGGGGAGGGAGAGGGAGCGAGAGAGAGAGACTGGGGAGGGGGGGAGAGAGACTGGGGAGGGAGGGAAAGAGAGACTGGGGAGGGAGGGAGAGAGAGAGAGAGAGAGACTGGGGAGGGAGAGAGTGAGAGAGACTGGGGAGGGAGGGAGATCGAGGGAGAGAGAGACTGGGGAGAGAGGGAGAGAGACTGGGGAGGGAGGGAGGGAGGGAGAGACGGGAGGGAGGGAGAGAGAGAGAGACTGTGGAGGGAAAGAGAGAGAGAGAGAGAGCGTGAGAGACTGGGGAGGGAGGGAGAGAGACTGGGGAGGGAGGGAGAGAGAGACGAGGGAGGGAGGGAGAGGGACTGAGGAGGGAGAGAGACTGGGAATGGAGGGAGGGAGAGGGACTGAGGAGGGAGAGAGACTGGGGAGGGAGGGAGGGAGAGACGGGAGGGAGGGAGAGAGAAAGAGAGAGAGAGAGAGACTGGGGAGGGAGAGAGAGAGACTTGGGAGGGAGAGAGAGAGGCTGGGGAGGGAGAGAGAGAGAGAGAGAGAGAGAGAGAGAGAGAGAGAGACTGGGGAGGGAGGGAGAGAGAGAGACTGGAGAGGGAGAGAGAGAGAAACTGGGGAGGGAGAGAGAGAGAGACTTGGGAGGGAGAGAGAGAGAGAGAGAGAGAGATCCTGGGGAGGGAGAGAGAGAGAGAGATCGGAGAGGGAGAGAGAGAGAGAGACTGGGGAGGGAGAGGGAGAGAGAGAGAGAGAGAGACTGGGGAGGGAGGGAGAAAGACTGGGGAGGGAGGGAGAGAGAGACTGGGGAGGGAGGGAGAGAGAGAGACTGGGGAGGGAGGGAGAGAGAGAGAGAGAGACGGGGGAGGGAGGGAGAGAGAGACTGGGGAGGGAGAGAGAGAGACTGGGGAGGGAGGGAGGGAGAGAGAGAGAGACTGAGGAGGGAGGGAGGGAGAGAGAGAGAGTGACTGGGGAGGGAGAGAGACTGGGGAGGAAGGAGAGAGAGAGAAACTGAAGGAAGGAGAGAGAGAGAGAGTCTGAGGGAGAGAGAGAGAGAGACTGGGGAGGGAGGGAGAGAGACTGGGGAGGGAGAGAGAGAGAGACTGGGGGGTGGGAGGGAGAGAGACTGGGGAGGGAGGGAGGGAGAAAGACTGAGGAGGGAGAGAGACTGGGGAGGGAGGGAGAGTGAGAGAGAGAGAGAGAGAGAGAGAGAGAGAGAGAGAGAGAGAGAGAGAGACTGGGGAGGGAGAGAGAGAGACTGGTGAGGGAGAGGGAGAGAGAGAGAGACAGGGGAGGGAGAGGGAGAGAGAGAGACTGGGGAGGGAGAGGGAGCGAGAGAGAGAGACTGGGGAGGGGGGGAGAGAGACTGGGGAGGGAGTGAAAGAGAGACTGGGGAGGGAGGGAGAGAGAGAGAGACTGGGGAGGGAGGGAGAGAGAGCGAGAGAGAGAGACTGGGGAGGGAGAGGGAGAGAGAGAGAGAGAGACTGGTGAGGGAGACGGAGAGAGAGAGACTGGGGAGGGAGAGGGAGCGAGAGAGAGAGACTGGGGAGGGGGGGAGAGAGACTGGGGAGGGAGGGAAAGAGAGACTGGGGAGGGAGGGAGAGAGAGAGAGACTGGGGAGGGAGGGAGAGAGAGAGACTGGGGAGGGAGGGAGATGGAGAGGGAGAGATGGGGGAGGGAGGGAGAGAGAGAGAGAGAGAGACTGGGGAGGGAGAGAGAGAGAGAGACTGGGGAGGGAGGGAGATGGAGGGAGAGAGAGACTGGGGAGGGAGGGAGAGAGAGTGAGAGAGACTGGGGAGGGAGGGAGAGAGAGCGAGAGAGCGAGACTGGGGAGGAAGGGAGAGAGAGACTGGGGAGGGAGAGAGAGAGAGACTGGGGAGGGAGAGAGAGAGAGACTGGGGAGGGAGGGAGAGAGAGACTGAGGAGGGAGGGAGAGAGAGAGAGAGACTGGGGAGGGAGGGAGAGAGAGCGAGAGAGCGAGACTGGGGAGGGAGGGAGAGAGAGACTGGGGAGGGAGAGAGAGGTAGACTGGGGAGGGAGGGTGATGGAGTGAGAGAGAGACTGGGGAGTGAGGGAGAGAGAGACTGGGGAGGGAGAGAGAGAGAGAGAGAGAGAGAGTGAGAGACTGGGGAGGGAGAGAGAGAGACTGGTGAGGGAGAGGGAGAGAGAGAGAGACTGGGGAGGAAGAGGGAGAGAGAGAGAGACTGGGGAGGGAGAGGGAGAGAGAGAGAGACAGACTGGTCAGGGAGAGGGAGAGAGAGAGACTGGGGAGGGAGAGGGAGCGAGAGAGAGAGACTGGGGAGGGGGGGAGAGAGACTGGGGAGGGAGGGAAAGAGAGACTGGGGAGGGAGGGAGAGAGAGAGAGACTGGGGAGGGAGGGAGAGAGAGCAAGAGAGAGAGACTAAGGAGGGAGGGAGAGAGATGGGGGAGGGAGGGAGAGAGAGAGAGAGAGAGAGACTGGGGAGGGAGGGAGAAAGAGAGAGAGAGAAACTGAAGGAAGGAGAGAGAGAGACTGGGGAGGGAGAGAGAGAGAGACTGGGGAGGGAGGGAGATGGAGTGAGAGAGAGACTGGGGAGTGAGGGAGAGAGAGACTGGGGAGGGAGAGAGAGAGAGAGAGAGAGAGAGTGAGAGACTGGGGAGGGAGAGAGAGAGACTGGCGAGGGAGAGGGAGAGAGAGAGAGACTGGGGAGGGAGAGGGAGAGAGAGAGAGAGACTGGGGAGGGAGAGGGAGAGAGAGAGAGATTGGTGAGAGAGAGGGAGAGAGAGAGACTGGGGAGGGAGAGGGAGCGAGAGAGAGAGACTGGGGAGAGGGGGAGAGAGACTGGGGAGGGAGGGAGAGAGAGACTGGGGAGGGAGGGAGAGAGAGAGAGAGACTGGGGAGGGAGGGAGAGAGAGAGATGGGGGAGGGAGGGAGAGAGAGAGAGAGAGAGTGAGACTGGGGAGGGAGAGAGAGAGAGAGACTGGGGAGGGAGGGAGACGGAGGGAGAGAGAGACTGGGGAGGGAGGGAGAGAGACTGGGGAGGGAGGGAGAGAGACTAGGGAGGGAGAGAGAGAGAGACTGGGGAGGGAGAGAGAGAGACTGGGGAGGGAGGGAGGAAGAGAGACTGGGGAGGGAGAGAGAGAGAGACTGGGGAGGGAGGGAGAGAGAGAGACTGGGGAGGGAGAGAGAGAGACTGGGGAGGGAGGGAGGGAGAGAGAGAGAGACTGAGGAGGGAGGGAGGGAGAGAGAGAGAGAGAGAGACTGGGAAGGGAGGGAGAAAGACACTGGGGAGGGAGGGAGAGAGAGACTGGGGAGGGAGGGAGAGAGAGAGACTGGGGAGGGAGGGAGAGAGAGAGAGAGAGACGGGGGAGGGAGAGAGACTGGGGAGGGAGAGAGAGAGACTGGGTAGGGAGGGAGGGAGAGAGAGAGAGACTGAGGAGGGAGGGAGGGAGAGAGAGAGAGTGACTGGGGAGGGAGAGAGACTGGGGAGGAAGGAGAGAGAGAGAAACGGAAGGAAGGAGAGAGAGAGAGAGTCTGAGGGAGAGAGAGAGAGAGACTGGGGAGGGAGGGAGAGAGACTGGGGAGGGAGAGAGAGACTGGGGGGGGTGGGAGGGAGAGAGACTGGGGAGGGAGGGAGCGAGAGAGACTGAGGAGGGAGAGAGACTGGGGAGGGAGGGAGAGAGACTGGGGAGGGAGGGAGGGAGGGAGAGACGGGAGGGAGGGAGAGAGAGAGAGACTGTGGAGGGAGAGAGAGAGAGAGAGAGAGACTGGGGAGGGAGAGAGAGAGACTGGTGAGGGAGAGGGAGAGAGAGAGAGACTGGGGAGGGAGAGGGAGAGAGAGAGACTGGGGAGGGAGAGGGAGCGAGAGAGAGAGACTGGGGAGGGGGGGAGAGAGAATTGGGAGGGAGGGAAAGAGAGACTGGGGAGGGAGGGAGAGAGAGAGAGAGACTGGGGAGGGAGGGAGAGAGAGCGAGAGATAGAGACTGAGGAGGGAGGGAGAGAGAGAGAGAGAGAGACTGGGGAGGGAGGGAGAAAGAGTATGAGAGAGACTGGGGAGGGAGAGAGAGAGAGAGACTGGGGAGGGAGAGGGAGAGAGAGACTGGGGAGGGAGGGAGATGGAGGGAGAGAGAGACTGGGGAGGGAGGGAGAGAGACTGGGGAGGGAGGGAGGGAGGGAGAGACGGGAGGGAGGGAGAGAGAGAGAGACTGTGGAGGGAAAGAGAGAGAGAGAGAGAGAGTGAGAGACTGGGGAGGGAGAGAGAGAGACTGGTGAGGGAGAGGGAGAGAGAGAGAGACTGGTGAGGGAGAGGGAGAGAGAGAGACTGGGGAGGGAGAGGGAGCGAGAGAGAGAGACTGGGGAGGGGGGGAGAGAGACTGGGGAGGGAGGGAAAGAGAGACTGGGGAGGGAGGGAGAGAGAGAGAGAGAGAGACTGGGGAGGGAGAGAGTGAGAGAGACTGGGGAGGGAGGGAGATCGAGGGAGAGAGAGACTGGGGAGAGAGGGAGAGAGACTGGGGAGGGAGGGAGGGAGGGAGAGACGGGAGGGAGGGAGAGAGAGAGAGACTGTGGAGGGAAAGAGAGAGAGAGAGAGAGCGTGAGAGACTGGGGAGGGAGGGAGAGAGACTGGGGAGGGAGGGAGAGAGAGACGAGGGAGGGAGGGAGAGGGACTGAGGAGGGAGAGAGACTGGGAATGGAGGGAGGGAGAGGGACTGAGGAGGGAGAGAGACTGGGAGGGAGGGAGGGAGAGACGGGAGGGAGGGAGAGAGAAAGAGAGAGAGAGAGAGACTGGGGAGGGAGAGAGAGAGACTTGGGAGGGAGAGAGAGAGGCTGGGGAGGGAGAGAGAGAGAGAGAGAGAGAGAGAGAGAGAGAGAGACTGGGGAGGGAGGGAGAGAGAGAGACTGGAGAGGGAGAGAGAGAGAAACTGGGGAGGGAGAGAGAGAGAGACTTGGGAGGGAGAGAGAGAGAGAGAGAGAGAGATCCTGGGGAGGGAGAGAGAGAGAGAGATCGGAGAGGGAGAGAGAGAGAGAGACTGGGAGGGAGAGGGAGAGAGAGAGAGAGAGAGACTGGGGAGGGAGGGAGAAAGACACTGGGGAGGGAGGGAGAGAGAGACTGGGGAGGGAGGGAGAGAGAGAGACTGGGGAGTGAGGGAGAGAGAGAGAGTGAGACGGGGGAGGGAGGGAGAGAGAGACTGGGGAGGGAGAGAGAGAGACTGGGGAGGGAGGGAGGGAGAGAGAGAGAGACTGAGGAGGGAGGGAGGGAGAGAGAGAGAGTGACTGGGGAGGGAGAGAGACTGGGGAGGAAGGAGAGAGAGAGAAACTGAAGGAAGGAGAGAGAGAGAGAGTCTGAGGGAGAGAGAGAGAGAGACTGGGGAGGGAGGGAGAGAGACTGGGGAGGGAGAGAGAGAGAGACTGGGGGGGTGGGAGGGAGAGAGACTGGGGAGGGAGGGAGGGAGAAAGACTGAGGAGGGAGAGAGACTGGGAGGGAGGGAGAGTGAGAGAGAGAGAGAGAGAGAGAGAGAGAGAGAGAGAGAGACTGGGGAGGGAGAGAGAGAGACTGGTGAGGGAGAGGGAGAGAGAGAGAGACTGGGGAGGGAGAGGGAGAGAGAGAGACTGGGGAGGGAGAGGGAGCGAGAGAGAGAGACTGGGGAGGGGGGGAGAGAGACTGGGGAGGGAGGGAAAGAGAGACTGGGGAGGGAGGGAGAGAGAGAGAGACTGGGGAGGGAGGGAGAGAGAGAGACTGGGGAGGGAGGGAGATGGAGAGGGAGAGATGGGGGAGGGAGGGGGAGAGAGAGAGAGAGAGACTGGGGAGGGAGAGAGAGAGAGAGACTGGGGAGGGAGGGAGATGGAGGGAGAGAGAGACTGGGGAGGGAGGGAGAGAGAGTGAGAGAGACTGGGGAGGGAGGGGAGAGAGAGCGAGAGAGCGAGACTGGGGAGGAAGGGAGAGAGAGACTGGGGAGGGAGAGAGAGAGAGACTGGGGAGGGAGAGAGAGAGAGACTGGGGAGTGAGGGAGAGAGAGACTGGGGAGGGAGAGAGAGAGAGAGAGAGAGAGGAGAGACTGGGGAGGGAGAGAGAGAGACTGGTGAGGGAGAGGGAGAGAGAGAGAGACTGGGGAGGAAGAGGGAGAGAGAGAGAGACTGGGGAGGGAGAGGGAGAGAGAGAGAGACAGACTGGTCAGGGAGAGGGAGAGAGAGAGACTGGGGAGGGAGAGGGAGCGAGAGAGAGAGACTGGGGAGGGGGGGAGAGAGACTGGGGAGGGAGGGAAAGAGAGACTGGGGAGGGAGGGAGAGAGAGAGAGACTGGGGAGGGAGGGAGAGAGAGCAAGAGAGAGAGACTAAGGAGGGAGGGAGAGAGATGGGGGAGGGAGGGAGAGAGAGA
>NW_027252620.1:0-23038 GCF_044704955.1 Pristiophorus japonicus | reverse complement strand
GTGTTGGGGGAGTGTATCTCGGAGGGGGTTGTTGGGGGAGTGTATACCGGAGGGGGATGTTGGGGGAGTGTATCTCGGAGGGTGGTGTTGGGGGTGTGTATCTCGGAGGGGGTTGTTGGGGGAGTGTATCTTGGAGGGTGGTGTTGGGGGAGTGTATCTCGGAGGGTGGTGTTGGGGGTGTGTATCTCGGAGGGTGGTGTTGGGGGAGTGTATCTCGGAAGGGGGTGTTGGGGGAGTGTATCTCGGAGGGGGTGTTGGGGGAGTGTATCTCGGAGGGGGGTGTTGGGGGAGTGTATCTCGGAGGGGGGTGTTGGGGGAGTGTATCTCGGAGGGGGGTGTTGGGGGAGTGTATCTCGGAGGGGGGTGTTGGGGGAGTGTATCTCGGAAGGGTGGTGTTGGGGGAGTGTATCTCGGAGGGTGGTGTTGGGGGAGTGTATCTCGGAGGGGGGTGTTGGGGGAGTGTATCTCGGAGGGGGGTGTTGGGGGAGTGTATCTCGGAGGGGGTGTTGGGGGAGTGTATCTCGGAGGGGGGTGTTGGGGGAGTGTATCTCGGAGGGGGGTGTTGGGGGAGTGTATCTCGGAGGGGGTGTTGGGGGAGTGTATCTCGGAGGGGGGTGTTGGGGGAGTGTATCTCGGAGGGGGTGTTGGGGGAGTGTATCTCGGAGGGGGGTGTTGGGGGAGTGTATCTCGGAGGGGGTGTTGGGGGAGTGTATCTCGGAGGGGGGTGTTGGGGGAGTGTATCTCGGAGGGTGGGTGTTGGGGGAGTGTATCTCGGAGGGGGGTGTTGGGGGAGTGTATCTCGGAGGGTGGTGTTGGGGGAGTGTATCTCGGAGGGGGGTGTTGGGGGAGTGTATCTCGGAGGGGGGTGTTGGGGGAGTGTATCTCGGAGGGGGGTGTTGGGGGAGTGTATCTCGGAGGGTGGTGTTGGGGGAGTGTATCTCGGAGGGGGGTGTTGGAGGAGTGTATCTCGGAGGTGGGTGTTGGGGGAGTGTATACCGGAGGGTGGTGTTGGGGGAGTGTATCTCGGAGGTGGGTGTTGGGGGAGTGTATCTCGGAGGGGGGTGTTGGGGGAGTGTATCTCGGGGAGGGGGGTGTTGGGGGAGTGTATCTCGGAGGGGGGTGTTGGGGGAGTGTATCTCGGAGGGGGGTGTTGGGGGAGTGTATCTCGGAGGGGGGTGTTGGGGGAGTGTATACCGGAGGGTGGTGTTGGGGGAGTGTATCTCGGAGGGGGGTGTTGGGGGAGTGTATCTCGGAGGGGGGTGTTGGGGGAGTGTATCTCGGAGGGTGGTGTTGGGGGAGTGTATCTCGGAGGGGGGTGTTGGGGGAGTGTATACCGGAGGGTGGTGTTGGGGGAGTGTATCTCGGAGGGTGGTGTTGGGGGAGTGTATCTCGGAGGGGGTTGTTGGGGGAGTGTATCTCGGAGGGTGGTGTTGGGGGAGTGTATCTCTGAGAGGGGTGTTGGGGGAGTGTATCTCGGAGGGGGGTGTTGGGGGAGTGTATCTCGGAGGGGGGTGTTGGGGGAGTGTATCTCGGAGGGTGGTGTTGGGGGAGTGTATACCGGAGGGGGGTGTTGGGGGAGTGTATCTCGGACGGGGGTGTTGGAGGGAGTGTATCTCGGAGGGGGTTGTTGGGGGAGTGTATCTCGGAGGGTGGTGTTGGGGGAGTGTATCTCTGAGAGGGGTGTTGGGGGAGTGTATCTCGGAGGGGGGTGTTGGGGGAGTGTATCTCGGAGGGGGGTGTTGGGGGAGTGTATCTCGGAGGGGGGTGTTGGGGGAGTATATACCGGAGGGGGGTGTTGGGGCAGTGTATACCGGAGGGGGGTGTGGGGGGAGTGTATCTCGGAGGGGGGTGTTGGGGGAGTGTATCTCGGAGGGGAGTGTTGGGGGAGTGTATCTCGGAGGGGGGTGTTGGGGGAGTGTATACCGGAGGGGGTGTTGGGGGAGTGTATACCGCAGGGGGGTGTTGGGGGAGTGTATACCGGAGGGGGGTGTGGGGGGAGTGTATCTCGGAGGGGGATGTTGGGGGAGTGTATACCGGAGGGGGCTGTTGGGGGAGTGTATCTCGGAGGGGGGTGTTGGGGGAGTGTATACCGGAGGGGGGTGTTGGGGGAGTGTATACCGGAGGGGGGTGTTGGGGGAGTGTATCTCGGAGGGGGGTGTTGGGGGAGTGTATCTCGGAGGGGGGTGTTGGGGGAGTGTATCTCGGAGGGGGGTGTTGGGGGAGTGTATCTCGGAGGTGGGTGTTGGGGGAGTGTATCTCGGAGGGGGGTGTTGGGGGAGTGTATCTCGGAGGGGGGTGTTGGGGGAGTGTATCTCGGAGGGGGGTGTTGGGGGAGTGTATACCGGAGGGGGGTGTTGGGGGAGTGTATCTCGGAGGGGGGTGTTGGGGGAGTGTATCTCGGAGGGGGTTGTTGGGGGAGTGTATACCGGAGGGGGATGTTGGGGGAGTGTATCTCGGAGGGTGGTGTTGGGGGAGTGTATCTCGGAGGGGGGTGTTGGGGGAGTGTATATCGGAGGGGGGTGTTGGAGGGAGTGTATCTCGGAGGGGGTTGTTGGGGGAGTGTATCTCGGAGGGGGGTGTTGGGGGAGTGTATCTCGGAGGCGGGTGTTGGGGGAGTGTATCTCGGAGGGGGGTTTTGGGGGAGTGTATCTCGGAGGGGGGTGTTGAGGGGAGTGTATCTCGGAGGGGGTTGTTGGGGGAGTGTATCTCGGAGGGGGGTGTTGGGGGAGTGTATCTCGGAGGGGGGTGTTGGGGGAGTGTATCTCGTTGGGGGGTGTTGGGGGAGTGTATCTCGGAGGGGGGTGTTGGGGGAGTATATCTCGGAGGGTGGTGATGGGGGAGTGTATCTCGGAGGGGGGTGTTGGGGGAGTGTATCTCGGAGGGTGGTGTTGGGGGAGTGTATCTCGGAGGGGGGTGTTGGGGGAGTGTATCTCGGAGGGGGGTGTTGGGGGAGTGTATCTCGGAGGGGGGTGTTGGGGGAGTGTATCTCGGAGGGGGGTGTTGGGGGAGTGTATCTCGGAGGGGGGTGTTGGGGGAGTGTATCTCGGAGGGTGGTGTTGGGGGAGTGTATACCGGAGGGGGGTGTTGGGGGAGTGTATCTCGGAGGGGGATGTTCGGGGTGTGTATCTCGGAGGGGGGTGTTGGGGGAGTGTATCTCGGAGGGTGGTGTTGGGGGAGTGTATCTCGGAGGGTGGTGTTGGGGGAGTGTATACCGGAGGGGGGTGTTGGGGGAGTGTATCTCGGAGGGGGGTGTTGGGGGAGTGTATCTCGGAGGGTGGTGTTGGGGGAGTGTATCTCGGAGGGGGGTGTTGGGGGAGTGTATCTCGGAGGGGGGTGTTGGGGGAGTGTATCTCGGAGGGGGGTGTTGGGGGAGTGTATCTCGGAGGGGGGTGTTGGGGGAGTGTATCTCGGAGGGGGGTGTTGGGGGAGTGTATCTCGGAGGGGGGTGTTGGGGGAGTGTATCTCGGAGGGGGGTGTTGGGGGAGTGTATCTCGGAGGGGGGTGTTGGGGGTGTGTATCTCGGAGGGGGGTGTTGGGGGAGTGTATCTCGGAGGGTGGTGTTGGGGGAGTGTATCTCGGAGGGTGGTGTTGGGGGAGTGTATACCGGAGGGGGGTGTTGGGGGAGTGTATCTCGGAGGGTGGTGTTGGGGGAGTGTATCTCGGAGGGTGGTGTTGGGGGAGTGTATACCGGAGGGGGGTGTTGGGGGGTGTATCTCGGAGGGGGGTGTTGGGGGAGTGTATCTCGGAGGGTGGTGTTGGGGTAGTGTATCTCGGAGGGTGGTGTTTGGGGAGTGTATACCGGAGGGTGGTGTTGGGGTAGTGTATCTCGGAGGGTGGTGTTGGGGGAGTGTATCTCGGAGGGGGGTGTTGGGGGAGTGTATCTCGGAGGGGGGTGTTGGGGGAGTGTATCTCGGAGGGGGGTTTTGGGGGTGTAACCACGGTACTAATTGCAGCCTCTCTGTGTGTTCTGGGTGTTCACAGGGACCTGTCGGAGGGTCGGGCCGATATCGCCCGCCTCTCCACGGCGCTGCAGGGCACCTGCCTGACCCTCAGCGGGCGGATGAGCGCGGCGGAGACAGGCAACACGCTGGCACGGGCGAGGGAGCGAGCTCGGGCCGAGGGGCTGGAGCACGACTTGAGGGAGAAGGCCCAGGATTTCCTCCGGCTGCAGATCACCAGCCAGGCCGAGAGCGCGGAGCTAAACGCCAGGTAAGGTGTTTAACACTGGATAACACTGGGGTACAGTACTGGTGGGTACAGGTCTGTCACTGTATAACACTGGGGTACAGTACTGGTGGGTACAGGTCTGTCACTGTATAACACTGTGGTGCAGTACTGGTGGGTACACGTCTGTCACTGTATAACACTGGGGTACAGTACTGGTGGGTACACGTCTGTCACTGTATAACACTGGGGTACAGTACTGGTGTGTACAGGTCTGTCACTGTATAACACCGGGATACAGTACTGGTGGGTACAGGTCTGTCACTGTATAACACTGGGGTACAGTACTGGTGGGTACAGGTCTGTCACTGTATAACACTGGGGTACAGTACTGGTGGGTACAGGTCTGTCACTGTATAACACTGGGGTACAGTACTGGTGGGTACACGTCTGTCACTGTATAACACTGGGGTACAGTACTGGTGGGTACAGGTCTGTCACTGTATAACACTGGGATACAGTACTGGTGGGTACAGGTCTGTCACTGTATAACACTGGGGTACAGTACTGGTGGGTACAGGTCTGTCACTGTATAACACTGGGGTACAGTACTGGTGGGTACAGGTCTGTCACTGTATAACACTGGGGTACAGTACTGGTGGGTACACGTCTGTCACTGTATAACACTGGGGTACAGTACTGGTGGGTACAGGTCTGTCACTGTATAACACTGGGGTACAGTACTGGTGGGTACAGGTCTGTCACAGTATAACACTGGGGTACAGTACTGGTGGTTACAGGTCTGTCACTGTATAACACTGGGGTACAGTACTGGTGGGTACAGGTCTGTCACTGTATAACACTGGGGTACAGTACTGGTGGGTACAGGTATGTCACTGTATAACACTGGGGTACAGTACTGGTGGGTACAGGTCTGTCACTGTATAACACTGGGGTACAGTACTGGTGGGTACAGGTCTGTCACTGTATAACACTGGGGTACAGTACTGGTGGGTACAGGTCTGTCACTGTATAACACTGGGGTACAGTACTGGTGGGTACAGGTCTGTCACTGTATAACAATGGGGTACAGTACTGGTGGGTACAGGTCTGTCACAGTATAACACTGGGGTACAGTACTGGTGGTTACAGGTCTGTCACTGTATAACACTGGTGTACAGTACTGGTGGGTACAGGTCTGTCACTGTATAACACTGGGGTACAGTACTGGTGGGTACAGGTATGTCACTGTATAACACTGGGGTACAGTACTGGTGGGTACAGGTCTGTCACTGTATAACACTGGGGTACAGTACTGCTGGGTACAGGTCTGTCACTGTATAACACTGGGGTACAGTACTGGTGGGTACAGGTCTGTCACTGTATAACACTGGGTACAGAACTGCTGGGTACAGGTCTGTCACTGTATAACACTGGGGTACAGTACTGGTGGGTACAGGTCTGTCACTGTATAACACTGGGGTACAGTACTGGTGGGTACAGGTCTGTCACTGTATAACACTGGGGTACAGTACTGGTGGGTACAGGTCTGTCACTGTATAACACTGGGGTACAGTACTGGTGGGTACAGGTCTGTCACTGTATAACACTGGGGTACAGTACTGGTGGGTACAGGTCTGTCACTGTATAACACTGGGGTACAGTACTGGTGGGTACAGGTCTGTCACTGTATAACACTGGGGTACAGTACTGGTGGGTACAGGTCTGTCACTGTATAGCACTGGGATACAGTGCTGGTGAGTACAGGTCTGTCACTGTATAACACTGGTGCAGTACTGGTGGGTATAGGTCTGTCACTGTATAACACTGTGGTGCAGTACTGGTGGGTACAGGTCTGTCACTGTATAACACTTGGGGTACAGTACTGGTGGGTACAGGTCTGTCACTGTATAACACTGTGTTACAGTACTGGTGGGTACAGGTCTGTCACTGTATAACACTGGGTACAGTACTGCTGGGTACAGGTCTGTCACTGTATAACACTGGGGTACAGTACTGGTGGGTACAGGTCTGTCACTGTATAACACTGGGTACAGTACTGCTGGGTACAGGTCTGTCACTGTATAACACTGGGGTACAGTACTGGTGGGTACAGGTCTGTCACTGTATAACACTGGGTACAGTACTGCTGGGTACAGGTCTGTCACTGTATAACACTGGGGTACAGTACTGGTGGGTACAGGTCTGTCACTGTATAACACTGGGGTACAGTACTGGTGGGTACAGGTCTGTCACTGTATAACACTGGGTACAGTACTGCTGGGTACAGGTCTGTCACTGTATAACACTGGGGTACAGTACTGCTGGATACAAGTCTGTCACTGTATAACACTGGGGTACAGTACTGGTGGGTACAGGTCTGTCACTGTATAACACTGGGATACAGTACTGGTGGGTACAGGTCTGTCACTGTATAACACTGGGGTACAGTACTGGTGGGTACAGGTCTGTCACTGTATAACACTGGGGTACAGTACTGGTGGGTACAGGTCTGTCACTGTATAACACTGGGGTACAGTACTGGTGGGTACAGGTCTGTCACTGTATAACACTGGGGTACAGTACTGGTGGGTACAGGTCTGTCACTGTGTAACACTGGGGTACAGTACTGGTGGGTACAGGTCTGTCACTGTATAACACTGGGGTACAGTACTGGTGGGTACAGGTCTGTCACTGTATAACACTGGGGTACAGTACTGGTGGGTACAGGCCTGTCACTGTATAACACTGGGGTACAGTACTGGTGGGTACAGGTCTGTCACTGTATAACACTGGGGTACAGTACTGGTGGGTACAGGTCTGTCACTGTATAGCACTGGGATACAGTACTGGTGAGTACAGGTCTGTCACTGTATAACACTGTGGTGCAGTACTGGTGGGTATAGGTCTGTCATTGTATAACACTGTGGTGCAGTACTGGTGGGTACAGGTCTGTCACTGTATAACACTGGGGTACAGTACTGGTGGGTACAGGTCTGTCACTGTATAACACTGGGGTACAGTACTGGTGGGTACAGGTCTGTCACTGTATAACACTGGGTACAGTACTGCTGGGTACAGGTCTGTCACTGTATAACACTGGGGTACAGTACTGGTGGGTACAGGTCTGTCACTGTATAACACTGGGGTACAGTACTGGTGGGTACAGGTCTGTCACTGTATAACACTGGGGTACAGTACTGGTGGGTACAGGTCTGTCACTGTATAACACTGGGTACAGTACTGCTGGGTACAGGTCTGTCACTGTATAACACTGGGGTACAGTACTGGTGGGTACAGGTCTGTCACTGTATAACACTGGGTACAGTACTGGTGGGTACAGGTCTGTCACTGTATAACACTGGGATACAGTACTGGTGGGTACAGGTCTGTCACTGTATAACACTGGGATACAGTACTGGTGGGTACAGGTCTGTCACTGTATAACACTGGGTACAGTACTGGTGGGTACAGGTCTGTCACTGTATAACACTGGGGTACAGTACTGGTGGGTACAGGTCTGTCACTGTATAACACTGGGGTACAGTACTGGTGGGTACAGGTCTGTCACTGTATAACACTGAGGTACAGTACTGGTGGGTACAGGTCTGTCACTGTGTAACACTGGGGTACAGTACTGGTGGGTACAGGTCTGTCACTGTATAACACTGGAGTACAGTACTGGTGGGTACAGGTCTGTCACTGTATAACACTGGGGTACAGTACTGGTGGGTACAGGTCTGTCACTGTATAACACTGGGGTACAGTACTGGTGGGTACAGATCTGTCACTGTATAGCACTGGGATACAGTACTGGTGAGTACAGGTCTGTCACTGTATAACACTGTGGTGCAGTACTGGTGGGTATAGGTCTGTCACTGTATAACACTGTGGTGCAGTACTGGTGGGTACAGGTCTGTCACTGTATAACACTGGGGTACAGTACTGGTGGGTACAGGTCTGTCACTGTATAACACTGGGGTACAGTACTGGTGGGTACAGGTCTGTCACTGTATAACACTGGGGTACAGTACTGGTGGGTACAGGTCTGTCACTGTATAACACTGGGGTACAGTACTGCTGGATACAAGTCTGTCACTGTATAACACTGGGGTACAGTACTGGTCGGTACAGGTCTGTCACTGTATAACACTGGGGTACAGTGCTGGTGGGTACAGGTCTGTCACTGTCTAACACTGGGGTACAGTACTGGTGGGTACAGGTCTGTCACTGTATAACACTGGGGTACAGTACTGGTGGGTACAGGTCTGTCACTGTATAACACTGGGGTACAGTACTGGTGGGTACAGGTCTGTCACTGTATAACACTGGGGTACAGTACTGGTGGGTACAGGTATGTCACTGTATAACACTGGGGTACAGTACTGGTGGGTACAGGTCTGTCACTGTATAGCACTGGGATACAGTACTGGTGAGTACAGGTCTGTCACTGTATAACACTGTGGTGCAGTACTGGTGGGTATAGGTCTGTCACTGTATAACACTGTGGTGCAGTACTGGTGGGTACAGGTCTGTCACTGTATAACACTTGGGGTACAGTACTGGTGGGTACAGGTCTGTCACTGTATAACACTGTGTTACAGTACTGGTGGGTACAGGTCTGTCACTGTATAACACTGGGTACAGTACTGCTGGGTACAGGTCTGTCACTGTATAACACTGGGGTACAGTACTGGTGGGTACAGGTCTGTCACTGTATAACACTGGGTACAGTACTGCTGGGTACAGGTCTGTCACTGTATAACACTGGGGTACAGTACTGGTGGGTACAGGTCTGTCACTGTATAACACTGGGTACAGTACTGCTGGGTACAGGTCTGTCACTGTATAACACTGGGGTACAGTACTGGTGGGTACAGGTCTGTCACTGTATAACACTGGGGTACAGTACTGGTGGGTACAGGTCTGTCACTGTATAACACTGGGTACAGTACTGCTGGGTACAGGTCTGTCACTGTATAACACTGGGGTACAGTACTGGTGGGTACAGGTCTGTCACTGTATAACACTGGGTACAGTACTGCTGGGTACAGGTCTGTCACTGTATAACACTGGGGTACAGTACTGGTGGGTACAGGTCTGTCACTGTATAACACTGGGGTACAGTACTGGTGGGTACAGGTCTGTCACTGTATAACACTGGGATACAGTACTGGTGGGTACAGGTCTGTCACTGTATAACACTGGGTACAGTACTGGTGGGTACAGGTCTGTCACTGTATAACACTGGGGTACAGTACTGGTGGGTACAGGTCTGTCACTGTATAACACTGGGGTACAGTACTGGTGGGTACAGGTCTGTCACTGTATAACACTGAGGTACAGTACTGGTGGGTACAGGTCTGTCACTGTGTAACACTGGGGTACAGTACTGGTGGGTACAGGTCTGTCACTGTATAACACTGGGGTACAGTACTGGTGGGTACAGGTCTGTCACTGTATAACACTGGGGTACAGTACTGGTGGGTACAGGTCTGTCACTGTATAACACTGGGGTACAGTACTGGTGGGTACAGATCTGTCACTGTATAGCACTGGGATACAGTACTGGTGAGTACAGGTCTGTCACTGTATAACACTGTGGTGCAGTACTGGTGGGTATAGGTCTGTCACTGTATAACACTGTGGTGCAGTACTGGTGGGTACAGGTCTGTCACTGTATAACACTGGGGTACAGTACTGGTGGGTACAAGTCTGTCACTGTATAACACTGGGGTACAGTACTGCTGGATACAAGTCTGTCACTGTATAACACTGGGGTACAGTACTGGTGGGTACAGGTCTGTCACTGTATAACACTGGGATACAGTACTGGTGGGTACAGGTCTGTCACTGTATAACACTGGGGTACAGTACTGGTGGGTACAGGTCTGTCACTGTATAACACTGGGGTACAGTACTGGTGGGTACAGGTCTGTCACTGTATAACACTGGGGTACAGTACTGGTGGGTACAGGTCTGTCACTGTATAACACTGGGGTACAGTACTGGTGGGTACAGGTCTGTCACTGTGTAACACTGGGGTACAGTACTGGTGGGTACAGGTCTGTCACTGTATAACACTGGGGTACAGTACTGGTGGGTACAGGTCTGTCACTGTATAACACTGGGGTACAGTACTGGTGGGTACAGGCCTGTCACTGTATAACACTGGGGTACAGTACTGGTGGGTACAGGTCTGTCACTGTATAACACTGGGGTACAGTACTGGTGGGTACAGGTCTGTCACTGTATAGCACTGGGATACAGTACTGGTGAGTACAGGTCTGTCACTGTATAACACTGTGGTGCAGTACTGGTGGGTATAGGTCTGTCACTGTATAACACTGTGGTGCAGTACTGGTGGGTACAGGTCTGTCACTGTATAACACTGGGGTACAGTACTGGTGGGTACAGGTCTGTCACTGTATAACACTGGGGTACAGTACTGGTGGGTACAGGTCTGTCACTGTATAACACTGGGTACAGTACTGCTGGGTACAGGTCTGTCACTGTATAACACTGGGGTACAGTACTGGTGGGTACAGGTCTGTCACTGTATAACACTGGGGTACAGTACTGGTGGGTACAGGTCTGTCACTGTATAACACTGGGGTACAGTACTGGTGGGTACAGGTCTGTCACTGTATAACACTGGGTACAGTACTGCTGGGTACAGGTCTGTCACTGTATAACACTGGGGTACAGTACTGGTGGGTACAGGTCTGTCACTGTATAACACTGGGGTACAGTACTGGTGGGTACAGGTCTGTCACTGTATAACACTGGGATACAGTACTGGTGGGTACAGGTCTGTCACTGTATAACACTGGGTACAGTACTGGTGGGTACAGGTCTGTCACTGTATAACACTGGGGTACAGTACTGGTGGGTACAGGTCTGTCACTGTATAACACTGGGGTACAGTACTGGTGGGTACAGGTCTGTCACTGTATAACACTGAGGTACAGTACTGGTGGGTACAGGTCTGTCACTGTGTAACACTGGGGTACAGTACTGGTGGGTACAGGTCTGTCACTGTATAACACTGGGGTACAGTACTGGTGGGTACAGGTCTGTCACTGTATAACACTGGGGTACAGTACTGGTGGGTACAGGTCTGTCACTGTATAACACTGGGGTACAGTACTGGTGGGTACAGATCTGTCACTGTATAGCACTGGGATACAGTACTGGTGAGTACAGGTCTGTCACTGTATAACACTGTGGTGCAGTACTGGTGGGTATAGGTCTGTCACTGTATAACACTGTGGTGCAGTACTGGTGGGTACAGGTCTGTCACTGTATAACACTGGGGTACAGTACTGGTGGGTACAAGTCTGTCACTGTATAACACTGGGGTACAGTACTGCTGGATACAAGTCTGTCACTGTATAACACTGGGGTACAGTACTGGTGGGTACAGGTCTGTCACTGTATAACACTGGGATACAGTACTGGTGGGTACAGGTCTGTCACTGTATAACACTGGGGTACAGTACTGGTGGGTACAGGTCTGTCACTGTATAACACTGGGGTACAGTACTGGTGGGTACAGGTCTGTCACTGTATAACACTGGGGTACAGTACTGGTGGGTACAGGTCTGTCACTGTATAACACTGGGGTACAGTACTGGTGGGTACAGGTCTGTCACTGTGTAACACTGGGGTACAGTACTGGTGGGTACAGGTCTGTCACTGTATAACACTGGGGTACAGTACTGGTGGGTACAGGTCTGTCACTGTATAACACTGGGGTACAGTACTGGTGGGTACAGGCCTGTCACTGTATAACACTGGGGTACAGTACTGGTGGGTACAGGTCTGTCACTGTATAACACTGGGGTACAGTACTGGTGGGTACAGGTCTGTCACTGTATAGCACTGGGGTACAGTACTGGTGGGTACAGGTCTGTCACTGTATAACACTGGGGTACAGTACTGGTGGGTACAGGTCTGTCACTGTATAACACTGGGGTACAGTACTGGTGGGTACAGGTCTGTCACTGTATAACACTGGGGTACAGTACTGGTGGGTACAGGTCTGTCACTGTGTAACACTGGGGTACAGTACTGGTGGGTACAGGTCTGTCACTGTATAACACTGGGGTACAGTACTGGTGGGTACAGGTCTGTCACTGTATAACACTGGGGTACAGTACTGGTGGGTACAGGCCTGTCACTGTATAACACTGGGGTACAGTACTGGTGGGTACAGGTCTGTCACTGTATAACACTGGGGTACAGTACTGGTGGGTACAGGTCTGTCACTGTATAGCACTGGGATACAGTACTGGTGAGTACAGGTCTGTCACTGTATAACACTGTGGTGCAGTACTGGTGGGTATAGGTCTGTCACTGTATAACACTGTGGTGCAGTACTGGTGGGTACAGGTCTGTCACTGTATAACACTGGGGTACAGTACTGGTGGGTACAGGTCTGTCACTGTATAACACTGGGGTACAGTACTGGTGGGTACAGGTCTGTCACTGTATAACACTGGGTACAGTACTGCTGGGTACAGGTCTGTCACTGTATAACACTGGGGTACAGTACTGGTGGGTACAGGTCTGTCACTGTATAACACTGGGGTACAGTACTGGTGGGTACAGGTCTGTCACTGTATAACACTGGGGTACAGTACTGGTGGGTACAGGTCTGTCACTGTATAACACTGGGTACAGTACTGCTGGGTACAGGTCTGTCACTGTATAACACTGGGGTACAGTACTGGTGGGTACAGGTCTGTCACTGTATAACACTGGGGTACAGTACTGGTGGGTACAGGTCTGTCACTGTATAACACTGGGATACAGTACTGGTGGGTACAGGTCTGTCACTGTATAACACTGGGTACAGTACTGGTGGGTACAGGTCTGTCACTGTATAACACTGGGGTACAGTACTGGTGGGTACAGGTCTGTCACTGTATAACACTGGGGTACAGTACTGGTGGGTACAGGTCTGTCACTGTATAACACTGAGGTACAGTACTGGTGGGTACAGGTCTGTCACTGTGTAACACTGGGGTACAGTACTGGTGGGTACAGGTCTGTCACTGTATAACACTGGGGTACAGTACTGGTGGGTACAGGTCTGTCACTGTATAACACTGGGGTACAGTACTGGTGGGTACAGGTCTGTCACTGTATAACACTGGGGTACAGTACTGGTGGGTACAGATCTGTCACTGTATAGCACTGGGATACAGTACTGGTGAGTACAGGTCTGTCACTGTATAACACTGTGGTGCAGTACTGGTGGGTATAGGTCTGTCACTGTATAACACTGTGGTGCAGTACTGGTGGGTACAGGTCTGTCACTGTATAACACTGGGGTACAGTACTGGTGGGTACAAGTCTGTCACTGTATAACACTGGGGTACAGTACTGCTGGATACAAGTCTGTCACTGTATAACACTGGGGTACAGTACTGGTGGGTACAGGTCTGTCACTGTATAACACTGGGATACAGTACTGGTGGGTACAGGTCTGTCACTGTATAACACTGGGGTACAGTACTGGTGGGTACAGGTCTGTCACTGTATAACACTGGGGTACAGTACTGGTGGGTACAGGTCTGTCACTGTATAACACTGGGGTACAGTACTGGTGGGTACAGGTCTGTCACTGTATAACACTGGGGTACAGTACTGGTGGGTACAGGTCTGTCACTGTGTAACACTGGGGTACAGTACTGGTGGGTACAGGTCTGTCACTGTATAACACTGGGGTACAGTACTGGTGGGTACAGGTCTGTCACTGTATAACACTGGGGTACAGTACTGGTGGGTACAGGCCTGTCACTGTATAACACTGGGGTACAGTACTGGTGGGTACAGGTCTGTCACTGTATAACACTGGGGTACAGTACTGGTGGGTACAGGTCTGTCACTGTATAGCACTGGGATACAGTACTGGTGAGTACAGGTCTGTCACTGTATAACACTGTGGTGCAGTACTGGTGGGTATAGGTCTGTCACTGTATAACACTGTGGTGCAGTACTGGTGGGTACAGGTCTGTCACTGTATAACACTGGGGTACAGTACTGGTGGGTACAGGTCTGTCACTGTATAACACTGGGGTACAGTACTGGTGGGTACAGGTCTGTCACTGTATAACACTGGGTACAGTACTGCTGGGTACAGGTCTGTCACTGTATAACACTGGGGTACAGTACTGGTGGGTACAGGTCTGTCACTGTATAACACTGGGGTACAGTACTGGTGGGTACAGGTCTGTCACTGTATAACACTGGGGTACAGTACTGGTGGGTACAGGTCTGTCACTGTATAACACTGGGTACAGTACTGCTGGGTACAGGTCTGTCACTGTATAACACTGGGGTACAGTACTGGTGGGTACAGGTCTGTCACTGTATAACACTGGGTACAGTACTGGTGGGTACAGGTCTGTCACTGTATAACACTGGGATACAGTACTGGTGGGTACAGGTCTGTCACTGTATAACACTGGGATACAGTACTGGTGGGTACAGGTCTGTCACTGTATAACACTGGGTACAGTACTGGTGGGTACAGGTCTGTCACTGTATAACACTGGGGTACAGTACTGGTGGGTACAGGTCTGTCACTGTATAACACTGGGGTACAGTACTGGTGGGTACAGGTCTGTCACTGTATAACACTGAGGTACAGTACTGGTGGGTACAGGTCTGTCACTGTGTAACACTGGGGTACAGTACTGGTGGGTACAGGTCTGTCACTGTATAACACTGGAGTACAGTACTGGTGGGTACAGGTCTGTCACTGTATAACACTGGGGTACAGTACTGGTGGGTACAGGTCTGTCACTGTATAACACTGGGGTACAGTACTGGTGGGTACAGATCTGTCACTGTATAGCACTGGGATACAGTACTGGTGAGTACAGGTCTGTCACTGTATAACACTGTGGTGCAGTACTGGTGGGTATAGGTCTGTCACTGTATAACACTGTGGTGCAGTACTGGTGGGTACAGGTCTGTCACTGTATAACACTGGGGTACAGTACTGGTGGGTACAGGTCTGTCACTGTATAACACTGGGGTACAGTACTGGTGGGTACAGGTCTGTCACTGTATAACACTGGGGTACAGTACTGGTGGGTACAGGTCTGTCACTGTATAACACTGGGGTACAGTACTGCTGGATACAAGTCTGTCACTGTATAACACTGGGGTACAGTACTGGTCGGTACAGGTCTGTCACTGTATAACACTGGGGTACAGTGCTGGTGGGTACAGGTCTGTCACTGTCTAACACTGGGGTACAGTACTGGTGGGTACAGGTCTGTCACTGTATAACACTGGGGTACAGTACTGGTGGGTACAGGTCTGTCACTGTATAACACTGGGGTACAGTACTGGTGGGTACAGGTCTGTCACTGTATAACACTGGGGTACAGTACTGGTGGGTACAGGTATGTCACTGTATAACACTGGGGTACAGTACTGGTGGGTACAGGTCTGTCACTGTATAACACTGGGGTACAGTACTGGTGGGTACAGGTCTGTCACTGTATAACACTGGGGTACAGTACTGGTGGGTACAGGTCTGTCACTGTATAACACTGGGTACAGTACTGCTGGGTACAGGTCTGTCACTGTATAACACTGGGGTACAGTACTGGTGGGTACAGGTCTGTCACTGTATAACACTGGGTACAGAACTGCTGGGTACAGGTCTGTCACTGTATAACACTGAGGTACAGTACTGGTGGGTACTGGTCTGTCACTGTGTAACACTGGGGTACAGTACTGGTGGGTACAGGTCTGTCACTGTCTAACACTGGGGTACAGTACTGGTGGGTACAGGTCTGTCACTGTATAACACTGGGGTACAGTACTGGTGGGTACAGGTCTGTCACTGTATAACACTGGGGTACAGTACTGGTGGGTACAGGTCTGTCACTGTATAACACTGTGGTGCAGTACTGGTGGGTACAGGTCTGTCACTGTATAACACTGGGGTACAGGACTGGTGGGTACAGGTCTGTCACTGTATAACACTGGGGTACAGTACTGGTGGGTACAGGTCTGTCACTGTATAACACTGGGTACAGTACTGCTGGGTACAGGTCTGTCACTGTATAACACTGGGGTACAGTACTGGTGGGTACAGGTCTGTCACTGTATAACACTGGGTACAGTACTGCTGTGTACAGGTCTGTCACTGTATAACACTGGGGTACAGTACTGGTGGGTACAGGTCTGTCACTGTATAACACTGGGATACAGTACTGGTGGGTACAGGTCTGTCACTGTATAACACTGGGGTACAGTACTGGTGGGTACAGGTCTGTCACTGTATAACACTGGGGTACAGTACTGGTGGGTACAGGTCTGCCACTGTGCAACACTGGGGTACAGTACTGGTGGCTACAGGTCTGTCACTGTATAACACTGGGGTACAGTACTGGTGGGTACAGGTCTGTCACTGTATAACACTGGGGTACAGTACTGGTGGGTACAGGTCTGTCACTGTATAACACTGGGGTACAGTACTTGTGGGTACAGGTCTGTCACTGTATAACACTGGGGTACAGTACTGGTGGGTACAGGTCTGTCACTGTGTAACACTGGGGTACAGTACTGGTGGGTACAGGTCTGTCACTGTATAACACTGGGGTACAGTACTGGTGGGTACAGGTCTGTCACTGTATAGCACTGGGATACAGTACTGGTGAGTACAGGTCTGTCACTGTATAACACTGTGGTGCAGTACTGGTGGGTACAGGTCTGTCACTGTATAACACTGTGGTGCAGTACTGGTGGGTACAGGTCTGTCACTGTATAACACTGGGGTACAGTACTGGTGGGTACAGGTCTGTCACTGTATAACACTGTGGTGCAGTACTGGTGGGTACAGGTCTGTCACTGTATAACACTGGGGTACAGGACTGGTGGGTACAGGTCTTTCACTGTATAACACTGGGGTACAGTACTGGTGGGTACAGGTCTGTCACTGTATAACACTGGGGTACAGTACAGGTGGGTACAGGTCTGTCACTGTATAACACTGGGGTACAGTACAGGTGGGTACAGGTCTGTCACTGTATAAGACTGAGGTACAGTACTGGTGGGTACAGGTCTGTCACTGTATAACACTGGGGTACAGTACTGGTGGGTACAGGTCTGTCACTGTATAACACTGGGGTACAGTACTGGTGGGTACAGGTCTGTCACTGTATAACACTGGGGTACAGTACTGGTGGTTACAGGTCTGTCACTGTATAACACTGCGGTATAGTACTGGTGAGTACAGGTCTGTCACTGTATAACACTGGGGTACAGTACTGGTGGGTACAGGTCTGTCACTGTATAACACTGGGGTACAGTACAGGTGGGTACACATCTGTCACTGTATAACACTGGGGTACAGTACTGGTGGGTACAGGTCTGTCACTGTATAACACTGGGGTACAGTACTGGTGGGTACAGGTCTGTCACTGTATAACACTGGGGTACAGTACTGGTGGGTACAGGTCTGTCACTGTATAACTCTGGGGTACAGTACTGGTGGGTACAGGTCTGTCACTGAATAACACTGGGGTACAGTACTGGTGGGTACAGGTCTGTCACTGTATAACACTGTGGTACAGTACTGGTGGGTACAGGTCTGTCACTGTATAACACTGGGGTACAGTACTGGTGGGTACAGGTCTGTCACTGTATAACACTGGGGTACAGTACTGGTGGGTACAGGTCTGTCACTGTATAACACTGGTGTACAGTACTGGTGGATACAGGTCTGTCACTGTATAACACTGGGGTACAGTACTGGTGGGTACATGTCTGTCACTGTATAACACTGGGGTACAGTACTGGTGGGTACAGGTCTGTCACTGTATAACACTGGGTACAGTACTGGTGGGTACAGGTCTGTCACTGTATAACACTTGGGTACAGTACTGGTGGGTTCAGGTCTGTCACTGTATAACACTGGGGTACAGTACTGGTGGGTACAGGTCTGTCACTGTATAACACTGGAGTACAGTACTGGTGGGTACAGGTCTGTCACTGTATAACACTGGGGTACAGTACTGGTGGTTACAGGTCTGTCACTGTATAACACTGGGGTACAGTACTGGTGGGTACAGGTCTGTCACTGTATAACACTGGGGTACAGTACTGGTGGGTACAGGTCTGTCACTGTATAACACTGGGGTACAGTACTGGTGGGTACAGGTCTGTCACTGTATAACACTGGGGTACAGTACTGGTGGGTACAGGTCTGTCACTGTATAACAGAGGGGTACAGTACTGGTGGGTACAGGTCTGTCACTGTATAACACCGCGGGACAGTACTGGTGGGTACAGGTCTGTCACTGTATAACACTGGGATACAGTACTGGTGGGTACAGGTCTGTCACTGTATAACACTGGGGTATAGTACTGGTGGGTACAGGTCTGTCACTGTATATCACTGGGGTACAGTACTGGTGGGTACAGGTCTGTCACTGTATAACACTGGGGTACAGTACTGCTGGGTACAGGTCTGTCACTGTATAACACTGGGGTACAGTACTGGTGGGTACAGGTCTGTCACTGTATAACACTCGGTACAGTACTGGTGGGTACAGGTCTGTCACTGTATAACTCTGGGATACAGTAATGCTGGGTACAGCCCTCATCTGTCCCTGTGGGATCTTGCTGTGCACTTACGATGCCAATCTCGCTTGTTGCAGAGTCTCGGAGCTGTCGTTGACCATTGGGCTGCTGGAAAATCAGGTCTCGGAGAAGGACCAGAAGATCGTCGCCTTGACGGAGACAGTGGAGGTGATGGTGGGTGGATATTGTGGGGGTGGGGTAATATCCCAGCCCCCTCCCCCCCACCCCCCGTCCCTCCCCCCTCCAACTGTGGACAGATTGAGCACCAGACAGGTTCCTGCCCAGGTCTGCCGAGGGTTGGGCCTCTGGTGTCCCGACACCCGCTCCGAAATGGGATCTCTGTATTGTCCGAACCCAAGACGGGCAATTCAGCCCCTTGCTCTCCAAATGTAGCTGATCCTCACCCCCCAAACTGTGGGACCCTCACCCCCCAAACTGTGGGACCCTCACCCCCCAAACTGTGGTCTCCTCACCCCCCAAACTGTGGGACCCTCACCCCCCCAAACTGTGGGACCCTCACCCCCCAAACTGTGGGACCCTCACTCCCCAAACTGTGGGACCCTCACCCCCCAAACTGTGGGACCCTCACCCCCCAAACTGTGGGACCCTTACCCCCCAAACTGTGGGACCCTCACCCCCCAAACTGTGGGACCCTCACCCCCCAAACTGTGGGACCCTCACTCCCCAAACTGTGGGACCCTCACCCCCCAAACTGTGGGACCCTTACCCCCCAAACTGTGGTCTCCTCACCCCCCAAACTGTGGGACCCTCACCCCCCAAACTGTGGGACCCTCACCCCCCAAACTGTGGGACCCTCACCCCCCAAATTGTGGGACCCTTACCCCCCAAACTGTGGTCTCCTCACCCCCCAAACTGTGGTCTCCTCACCCCCTAAACTGTGGGATCCTCACCCCCCAAACTGTGGGACCCTTACCCCCCAAACTGTGGTCTCCTCACCCCCCAAACTGTGGGACCCTCACCACCCAAACTGTGGGACCCTTACCCCCCAAACTGTGGTCTCCTCACCCCCTAAACTGTGGGACCCTCACCCCCCAAACTGTGGTCTCCTCACCCCCCAAACTGTGGGACCGTTACCCCCCAAACTGTGGTCTCCTCACCCCCCAAACTGTGGTCTCCTCACCCCCCAAACTGTGGTCTCCTCACCCCCCAAACTGTGGTCTCCTCACCCCCCAAACTGTGATCTCCTCACCCCCCAAACTGTGATCTCCTCACCCCCCAAACTGTGGGACCCTCACCCCCCAAACTGTGGGACCCTCACCCCCCAAACTGTGATCTCCTCACCCCCCAAACTGTGGTCTCCTCACCCCCCAAATTGTGGTCTCCTCACTCCCCAAACTGTGGTCTCATCACCCCCCAAACTGTGGGACTTCTCACCCCCCAAACTGTGATCTCCTCATCCCCAAACTGTGGTCTCCTCACCCCCCAAACTGTGGGTCTCCTCACCCCCAAACTGTGGTCTCCTCATCCCCCAAACTGTGGTCTCCTCATCCCCCAAACTGTGATCTCCTCACCCCCCAAACTGTGGTCTCCTCATCCCCCAAACTGTGGTCTCCTCACCCCCCAAACTGTGGGTCTCCTCAACCCCCCAAACTGTGGTCTCCTCATCCCCCAAACTGTGGTCTCCTCATCCCCCAAACTGTGGGTCTCCTCACCCCCCCAAACTGTGATCTCCTCACCCCCCAAACTGTGGTCTCCTCACCCCCCAAACTGTGGGTCTCCTCACCCCCCAAACTGTGGTCTCCTCACCCCCCAAACTGTGGTCTCCTCATCCCCCAAACTGTGGTCTCCTCACCCCCCAAACTGTGGTCTCCTCACCCCCCAAACTGATCTCCTCACCCCCCAAACTGTGATCTCCTCACCCCCCAAACTGTGGTCTCCTCACCCCCAAAACTGTGGTCTCCTCACCCCCCAAACTGTGATCCTCACCCCCCAAACTGTGATCTCCTCACCCCCCAAACTGTGATCCCCTCACCCCCCAAACTGTGATCTCCTCACCCCCCAAACTGTGATCTCTTCACCCCCCAAACTGTGGGACCCCTCACCCCCCAAACTGTGGTCTCCTCACCCCCCAAACTGTGGTCTCCTCACCCCCTAAACTGTGGGACCCTTACCCCCCAAACTGTGGTCTCCTCACCCCCTAAACTGTGGGACCCTCACCCCCCAAACTGTGGTCTCCTCACCCCCCAAACTGTGGGACCGTTACCCCCCAAACTGTGGGACCCTCACCCCCCAAACTGTGGTCTCCTCACCCCCCAAACTGTGGTCTCCTCACCCCCCAAACTGTGGTCTCCTCACCCCCCAAACTGTGATCTCCTCACCCCCCAAACTGTGATCTCCTCACCCCCCAAACTGTGGGACCCTCACCCCCCAAACTGTGGGACCCTCACCCCCCAAACTGTGATCTCCTCACCCCCCAAACTGTGGCCTCCTCACCCCCCAAACTGTGGGTCTCCTCACCCCCCAAACTGTGATCTCCTCACCCCCCAAACTGTGGTCTCCTCACCCCCCAAACTGTGGGACCCTCACCCCCCAAACTGTGGTCTCCTCACCCCCCAAACTGTGGTCTCCTCACCCCCCAAACTGTGGTCTCCTCACCCCCCAAACTGTGGGACCCTCACCCCCCAAACTGTGATCCCCTCACCCCCTGAGCTGTGGGGGACATGGGGTAGTGTTATGTCTCTGGTCTAACGGGGCCTGGTCTTTGACCTGCAGGAGTCTCGTCGCCTGGAGAGTACACAGCAGGCCGCAGAGATGGAGGCCATTCGGGCCGATGTGGATGAACTCCAGCAGGCTCTGAGAGACATTGCGGAGGTAAATCTCGGGCCAGTTCGTCAAGAGAGGGGGCAGGAGCCTCTCGGGCCCCTGGGTCAAGGGTCACTGACCCCGGGGAGGGGACAGGGGCCTCTTGGGCCTAAAGGTAAGGCTTACGGACCCCAGGGAGGGAATAGGAGCCACTCCGGTCCCTGTCTCAAGGGTCGCTGACACCGGGTAGGGGACAGGAGCCTCTCGGGCCTAAAGTTAAGGCTTGCTGGTCCTCAGGGAGGGAACAGGAGTATCCCGAGCCTAAAGTTAAGGCTTACTGACCCCAGGGAGCGGTTAGTGGTCTCTTGGGCCTGTGGTTCAGGCTCGCTGACCCCGGGGAAGGGACAGGTGTATCCCGGGCCTAAAGTTAAGGCTTACTGACCCCAGGGAGCGGTTAGTGGTCTCTTGGGCCTGTGGTTCAGGCTCGCTGACCCCGGGGAAGGGACAGGCGTATCCCGGGCCTTAAGTTAAGGCTTACTGACCCCAGGGAGCAGTTCGTGGATTCTCGGGCCTGTGGTTCAGGCTCAGTGATCCCGGAGAGGGGACAGGAGCCTCTCGGGCCTGTGGTTCAGGCTTACTGACCCCGGAGAGGAGACAGGAGCCTCTCGGGCCTGTGATTCAGGCTTACTGATGCCAGCGGGGAGGGGGGCTGGGGGGAGGGGGCAACGGGAGCCTCTCGAGCCTCTGGGTCAAGGGTCGCTGACCCCGGAGAGGAGACAGGAGCCTCTTGGGCCTGTGGTTCATGCTTACTGACGCCAGTGGGGAGGGGGGCAGGGGGGTGCGACGGGAGCCTCTCAAGCCTCTGGGTCAAGGGTCGCTGACCCCGGGGAGGGGTTAGGAATCTCTCGGGCCTGTGGTTCAGGCTCAATGACCTATATCCCTGGTCAGGAGACGGTGTGAAAGACGTCACGGAGACCATTTCGGAGACAAGCATGTGGGGTGGGGTGGCGATGGTTCTCCCCGGGGTCCTGGAGTCGATATTCCCTCCCTCAACTCAGCCTCGCTGAAAACCAGATTCACTCGACATTCTCTGCATCGGTCCCTGTGGGGTCTTGCTGTGTGCAAATTAACATTTTAACCTAAAATCTAATTTCAGATTGTCTCTCTCTCTCTCCCTCCCTCTCCCCCTCTCTCCCTCCACTCTCTCTCCCCCTCCCTCCCTCTCCGCCCCCTCTCTCCCTCTCTCACTCCCTCCCCCTCTCTCCCCCACCGCGTCTCTCCCTCCCCCTCTCTCCTCCTCTCTCTCCCCCTCTCTCTCCCCCCCTCTCTCACTCCCCCTCCCCCCTCCCTCTCCCTCTACCCTCTCTCCCTCACTCCCTCTCTCCCCCCTCTCTCTCCCTCACCCCTCTCTCTCTCACTCACTCCCTCACTCCCCCTCTCTCTCCCCCCCCCCTCTTTCCCCCTCCCTCCTTCTCCACCCTCCCTCTCTCCCCTCGCC
>NW_027252619.1:0-23047 GCF_044704955.1 Pristiophorus japonicus | reverse complement strand
AGTGTGTGTGTGTGAGGGAGAGTGTGTGTGTGAGGGAGAGTGTGTGTGTGAGGGAGAGTGTCTGTGTGAGGCAGAGTGTGTGTGTGTGAGGGAGAGTTTGTGTGTGAGGGAGTGTGTGTGTGAGGGAGTGTGTGTGTGAGGGAGTGCGTGTGTGAGGGAGAGTGTGTGTGTGAGGCAGAGTGTGCGTGTGAGGGAGAGTGTGTGAGTGAGCGAGATTGTCTGTGTGAGGGAGAGTGTGTGTGTGAGCGAGAGTGTCTGTGTGAGGGAGAGTGTGTGTGTGAGGGAGAGTTTGTGTGTGAGGGAGTGTGTGTGTGTGAGGGAGAGTGTATGTGTGAGGGAGAGTGTGTGTGTGAGGGAGAGCGTGTGTGTGAGGGAGAGTGTGTGTGTGAGGGAGAGTGTGTGTGTGAGGGAGAGTGTGTGTGTGAGGGAGAGAGTGTGTGTGAGGGAGAGTGTGTGTGTGAGGCAGAGTGTGTGTGTGAGGGAGAGTGTGTGTGTGAGGGAGAGTGTGTGTGTGAGGGAGAGAGTGTGTGTGAGGGAGAGTGTGTGTGTGAGGGAGAGTGTGTGTGTGAGGGAGAGTCTGTGTGTGAGGGAGAGTGTGTGTGTGAGGCAGAGTGTGTGTGTGAGGGAGAGTGTGTGTGCGAGGGAGAGTGTGTGTACGAGGCAGAATTTGTGTGCGAGGGAGAGTGTGTGTGTGAGGGAGAGTGTGTGTGTGAGGGAGAGTGTGTGTGTGAGGCAGAGTGTGTGTGCGAGGCAGAGTTTGTGTGCGAGGGAGAGTGTGTGTGTGAGGGAGAGTGTGTGTGTGAGGCTGAGTGTGTGTGTGAGGAGAGTGTGTGTGTGAGGCAGAGTGTGTGTGTGAGGGAGAGTGTGTGTGTGAGGCAGAGTGTGTGTGTGAGGCAGAGTGTGTGTGCGAGACAGAGTTTGTGTGTGAGGGAGAGTGTGAGTGTGAGGGAGAGTGTGTGTGTGAGGGAGAGAGTGTGTGTGAGGGAGAGTGTGTGTGTGAGGGAGAGTGTGTGTGTGAGGGAGAGTGTGTGTGTGAGGGAGAGTGTGTGTGTGAGGGAGAGTGTGTGTGTGAGGGAGAGAGTGTGTGTGAGGGAGAGTGTGTGTGTGAGGGAGAGTGTGTGTGTGAGGGAGAGTGTGTGTGTGAGGGAGAGTGTGTGTGTGAGGCAGAGTGTGTGTGTGAGGCAGTGTGTGTGTGTGAGGGAGAGTGTGTGTGTGAGGCAGAGTGTGTGTGAGGGAGAGCGTGTGTGTGAGGGAGAGTGTGTGTGTGAGGGAGAGCGTGTGAGTGAGGGAGAGTGTGTGTGAGGGAGAGCGTGTGAGTGAGGGAGAGTGTGTGTGTGAGGAGAGCGTGTGAGTGAGGCAGAGCGTGTGTGTGAGGCAGAGTGTGTGTGTGAGGCAGAGTGTGTGTGTGAGGGAGAGAGTGTGTGTGAGGGAGAGAGTGTGTGTGAGGCAGAGTGTGTGTGTGAGGCAGAGTGTGTGTGTGAGGGAGTGTGTGTGTGTGAGGGAGAGTGTGTGTGTGAGGGAGTGTGTGTGTGAGGGAGTGCGTGTGTGAGGGAGTGCGTGTGTGAGGGAGTGCGTGTGTGAGGGAGTGCGTGTGTGAGGGAGAGTGTGTGTGTGAGGGAGAGTGTCTGTGTGAGGCAGAGTGTGTGTGTGTGAGGGACAGTTTGTGTGTGAGGGAGTGTGTGTGTGAGGGAGTGTGTGTGTGAGGGAGTGCGTGTGTGAGGGAGAGTGTGTGTGTGAGGCAGAGTGTGTGTGTGAGGGAGAGTGTGTGTGTGAGCGAGAGTGTCTGTGTGAGGGAGAGTGTGTGTGTGAGCGAGAGCGTGTGTGTGAGGGAGAGTGTGTGTGTGAGGGAGAGTGTGTGTGTGAGGGAGAGAGTGTGTGTGAGGGAGAGTGTGTGTGTGAGGCAGAGTGTGTGTGTGAGGCAGAGTGTGTGTGTGTGAGGGAGAGTTTGTGTGTGAGGGAGTGTGTGTGTGAGGGAGTGTGTGTGTGAGGGAGTGCGTGTGTGAGGGAGAGTGTGTGTGTGAGGCAGAGTGTGTGTGTGAGGGAGAGTGTGTGAGTGAGCGAGATTGTCTGTGTGAGGGAGAGTGTCTGTGTGAGCGAGATTGTCTGTGTGAGGGAGAGTGTGTGTGTGAGCGAGAGTGTCTGTGTGAGGGAGAGTGTGTGTGTGAGGGAGAGTTTGTGTGTGAGGGAGTGTGTGTGTGTGAGGGAGAGTGTATGTGTGAGGGAGAGTGTGTGTGTGAGGGAGAGCGTGTGTGTGAGGGAGAGCGTGTGTGTGAGGGAGAGTGTGTGTGTGAGGGAGAGTGTGTGTGTGAGGGAGAGAGTGTGTGTGAGGGAGAGTGTGTGTGTGAGGGAGAGTGTGTGTGTGAGGGAGAGTGTGTGTGTGAGGGAGAGAGTGTGTGTGAGGGAGAGTGTGTGTGTGAGGGAGAGTGTGTGTGTGAGGGAGAGTGTGTGTGTGAGGGAGAGTGTGTGTGTGAGGCAGAGTGTGTGTGTGAGGGAGAGTGTGTGTGCGAGGGAGAGTGTGTGTACGAGGCAGAATTTGTGTGCGAGGGAGAGTGTGTGTGTGAGGGAGAGTGTGTGTGTGAGGGAGAGTGTGTGTGTGAGGCAGAGTGTGTGTGCGAGGCAGAGTTTGTGTGCGAGGGAGAGTGTGTGTGTGAGGGAGAGTGTGTGTGTGAGGCTGAGTGTGTGTGTGAGGGAGAGTGTGTGTGTGAGGCAGAGTGTGTGTGTGAGGCAGAGTGTGTGTGTGAGGGAGAGTGTGTGTGTGAGGCAGAGTGTGTGTGTGAGGCAGAGTGTGTGTGCGAGACAGAGTTTGTGTGTGAGGGAGAGTGTGAGTGTGAGGGAGAGTGTGTGTGTGAGGGAGAGAGTGTGTGTGAGGGAGAGTGTGTGTGTGAGGGAGAGTGTGTGTGTGAGGGAGAGTGTGTGTGTGAGGGAGAGTGTGTGTGTGAGGCAGAGTTTGTGTGTGAGGGAGAGTGTGTGTGTGAGGGAGAGTGTGTGTGTGAGGGAGAGTGTGTGTGTGAGGGAGAGTGTGTGTGTGAGGCAGAGTGTGTGTGAGGGAGAGCGTGTGTGTGAGGGAGAGTGTGTGTGTGAGGGAGAGCATGTGAGTGAGGGAGAGTGTGTGTGAGGGAGAGCGTGTGAGTGAGGGAGAGTGTGTGTGTGAGGAAAGCGTGTGAGTGAGGCAGAGCGTGTGTGTGAGGCAGAGTGTGTGTGTGAGGCAGAGTGTGTGTGTGAGGGAGAGAGTGTGTGTGAGGGAGAGAGTGTGTGTGAGGCAGAGTGTGTGTGTGAGGGAGTGTGTGTGTGTGAGGGAGAGTGTGTGTGTGAGGGAGTGCGTGTGTGAGGGAGTGCGTGTGTGAGGGAGTGCGTGTGTGAGGGAGTGCGTGTGTGAGGGAGAGTGTGTGTGTGAGGGAGAGTGTCTGTGTGAGGCAGAGTGTGTGTGTGTGAGGGAGAGTTTGTGTGTGAGGGAGTGTGTGTGTGAGGGAGTGTGTGTGTGAGGGAGTGCGTGTGTGAGGGAGAGTGTGTGTGTGAGGCAGAGTGTGTGTGTGAGGGAGAGTGTGTGTGTGAGCGAGAGTGTCTGTGTGAGGGAGAGTGTGTGTGTGAGCGAGAGTGTCTGTGTGAGGGAGAGTGTGTGTGTGAGGGAGAGTTTGTGTGTGAGGGAGTGTGTGTGTGTGAGGGAGAGTATATGTGTGAGGGAGAGTGTGTGTGTGAGGGAGAGCGTGTGTGTGAGGGAGAGTGTGTGTGTGAGGGAGAGTGTGTGTGTGAGGGAGAGTGTGTGTGTGAGGGAGAGTGTGTGTGTGAGGGAGAGAGTGTGTGTGAGGGAGAGTGTGTGTGTGAGGCAGAGTGTGTGTGTGAGGGAGAGTGTGTGTGTGAGGGAGAGTGTGTGTGTGAGGGAGAGAGTGTGTGTGAGGGAGAGTGTGTGTGTGAGGGAGAGTGTGTGTGTGAGGGAGAGTGTGTGTGTGAGGGAGAGTGTGTGTGTGAGGCAGAGTGTGTGTGTGAGGGAGAGTGTGTGTGCGAGGGAGAGTGTGTGTACGAGGCAGAATTTGTGTGCGAGGGAGAGTGTGTGTGTGAGGGAGAGTGTGTGTGAGGGAGAGTGTGTGTGTGAGGCAGAGTGTGTGTGCGAGGCAGAGTTTGTGTGCGAGGGAGAGTGTGTGTGCGAGGGAGAGTGTGTGTGTGAGGCAGAGTGTGTGTGTGAGGGAGAGTGTGTGTGAGGGAGAGTGTGTGTGTGAGGGAGAGTGTGTGTGAGGGAGCGTGTGTGTGTGAGGGAGAGTGTGTGTGTGAGGGAGAGTGTGTGTGTGAGGGAGAGTTTGTGTGTGAGGGAGTGTGTGTGTGAGGCAGAGTTTGCGTGTGAGGCAGAGTGTGTGTGTGAGGGAGAGTGTGTGTGTGAGGGAGAGCGTGTGTGTGTGAGGCAGAGTGTGTGTGTGAGGCAGTGTGTGTGTGTGAGGGAGAGTGTGTGTGTGAGGCAGAGTGTGTGTGTGAGGGAGTGTGTGTGTGAGGCAGAGTTTGCGTGTGAGGGAGAGTGTGTGTGTGAGGGAGAGTGTGTGTTTGAGCGAGAGTGTGTGTGTGAGGGAGAGTGTGTGTGTGAGGGAGAGTGTGTGTGTGAGGGAGAGTGTGTGTGTGAGGGAGAGTGTGTGTGTGAGGGACAGTTTGTGTGTGAGGGAGAGTGTGTGTGTGAGGGAGAGTGTGTGTGTGAGGGAGAGTGTGTGTGTGAGGGAGAGTGTGTGTGTGAGGGAGAGTGTGTGTGTGAGGGAGAGTGTGTGTGCGAGGGAGAGTGTGTGTGCGAGGCAGAATTTGTGTGCGAGGGAGAGTGTGTGTGTGAGGGAGAGTGTGTGTGTGAGGGAGAGTGTGTGTGTGAGGCAGAGAGTGTGTGCGAGGCAGAGTTTGTGTGCGAGGGAGAGTGTGTGTGTGAGGGAGAGTGTGTGTGTGAGGGAGAGTGTGTGTGTGAGGGAGAGTGTGTGTGTGAGAGAGAGAGTGTGTGTGAGGGAGAGAGTGTGTTTGAAGGAGAGCGTGTGTGTGAGGGAGAGCGTGTGTGTGAGGGAGAGCGTGTGTGAGAGGGAGAGCGTGTGTGTGAGGGAGAGTGTGTGTGTGAGGGAGAGTGTGTGTGTGAGGGAGAGTGTGTGTGAGGGAGAGAGTGTGTGTGTCAGGGAGAGTGTCTGTGTGAGGGAGAGTGTCTGTGTGAGGGAGAGTGTGTGTGTGAGGGAGGGTGTGTGTGTGAGGGAGAGTGTGTGTGTGAGGGAGAGTGTGTGTGTGAGCGAGAGTGTGTGTGTGAGGGAGAGAGTGTGTGTGAGGGAGAGTGTGTGTGTGAGGGAGAGTGTGTGTGTGAGGCAGAGTGTGTGTGTGAGCGAGAGTGTGTGTGTGAGGGAGAGAGTGTGTGTGAGGGAGAGTGTGTGTGTGAGGGAGAGTGTGTGTGTGAGGGAGAGAGTGTGTGTGAGGGAGAGTGTGTGTGTGAGCGAGAGTGTGTGTGTGAGGGAGAGAGTGTGTGTGAGGGAGAGTGTGTGTGTGAGGCAGAGTGTGTGTGTGAGCGAGAGTGTGTGTGTGAGGGAGAGTGTGTGTGTGAGGGAGAGTGTGTGTGTGAGGGAGAGAGTGTGTGTGAGGGAGTGTGTGTGTGTGAGGGAGAGTGTGTGTGTGAGGGAGAGTGTGTGTGTGATGGAGAGTGTGTGTGTGAGGGAGAGTGTGTGTGTGAGGGAGAGTGTGTGTGTGAGCGAGAGTGTGTGTGTGAGGGAGAGTGTGTGTGTGAGGGAGAGTGTGTGTGTGAGGGAGAGAGTGTGTGTGAGGGAGTGTGTGTGTGTGAGGGAGAGAGTGTGTGTGAGGGAGAGAGTGTGTGTGAGGGAGAGTGTCTGTGTGAGGCAGAGTGTGTGTGTGAGCGAGAGTGTGTGTGTGAGGGAGAGAGTGTGTGTGAGGGAGAGTGTGTGTGTGAGGGAGAGTGTGTGTGTGAGGGAGAGTGTGTGTGTGAGCGAGAGTGTGTGTGTGAGGGAGAGAGTGTGTGTGAGGGAGAGTGTGTGTGCGAGGCAGAGTGTGTGTGTGAGGGAGAGTGTGTCTGTGAGGGAGAGTGTGTGTGTGAGGGAGAGTGTGTGTGTGAGGGAGAGAGTGTGTGTGAGGGAGTGTGTGTGTGTGAGGGAGAGAGTGTGTGTGAGGGAGAGAGTGTGTGTGAGGGAGAGTGTCTGTGTGAGGCAGAGTGTGTGTGTGAGCGAGAGTGTGTGTGTGAGGGAGAGAGTGTGTGTGAGGGAGAGTGTGTGTGTGAGGGAGAGTGTGTGTGTGAGGGAGAGAGTGTGTGTGAGGGAGAGAGTGTGTGTGAGGGAGAGTGTGTGTGTGAGGGAGAGAGTGTGTGTGAGGGAGAGAGTGTGTGTGAGGGAGAGTGTGTGTGTGAGGGAGAGAGTGTGTGTGAGGGAGAGAGTGTGTGTGAGGGAGAGTGTGTGTGTGAGGGAGTGTGTGTGTGTGAGCGAGAGTGTGTGTGTGAGGGAGAGAGTGTGTGTGAGGGAGAGAGTGTGTGTGAGGGAGAGTGTGTGTGTGAGGCAGAGTGTGTGTGTGAGGCAGAGTGGGTGTGTGAGGCAGAGTTTGTGTGTGAGGGAGAGTGTGTGTGTGAGGGAGAGTGTGTGTGTGAGGCAGAGTGTGTGTGTGAGGCAGAGTGTGTGTGTGAGGGAGAAAGTGTGTGTGAGGGAGAGTGTGTGTGTGAGGCAGAGTGTGTGTGTGAGGGAGAGTGTGTGTGTGAGGAGAGCGTGTGAGTGAGGCAGAGCGTGTGTGTGAGGCAGAGTGTGTGTGTGAGGGAGTGTGTGTGTGTGAGGGAGAAAGTGTGTGTGAGGGAGAGAGTGTGTGTGAGGCAGAGTGTGTGTGTGAGGCAGAGTGTGTGTGTGAGGGAGTGTGTGTGTGTGAGGGAGAGTGTGTGTGTGAGGCAGAGTGTGTGTGTGAGGCAGAGTGTGTGTGTGAGGGAGAAAGTGTGTGTGAGGGAGAGAGTGTGTGTGAGGCAGAGTGTGTGTGTGAGGGAGTGTGTGTGTGTGAGGGAGAGTGTGTGTGTGAGGGAGTGCGTGTGTGAGGGAGAGTGTGTGTGTGAGGCAGAGTGTGTGTGTGTGTGGAGAGTTTGTGTGTGAGGGAAAGTGTGTGTGAGGCAGAGTGTGTGTGTGAGGGAGAGTGTGTGTGTGAGGAGAGCGTGTGAGTGAGGCAGAGCGTGTGTGTGAGGCAGAGTGTGTGTGTGAGGCAGAGTGTGTGTGTGAGGCAGAGTGTGTGTGTGAGGCAGAGTGTGTGTGTGAGGGAGTGTGTGTGTGTGAGGGAGAGTGTGTGTGTGAGGGAGTGCGTGTGTGAGGGAGAGTGTCTGTGTGAGGCAGAGTGTGTGTGTGTGTGGAGAGTTTGTGTGTGAGGGAGTGTGTGTGTGAGGGAGTGTGTGTGTGAGAGAGTGCGTGTGTGAGGGAGAGTGTGTGTGTGAGGCAGAGTGTGTGTGTGAGGGAGAGTGTGTGAGTGAGCGAGATTGTCTGTGTGAGGGAGAGTGTGTGTGTGAGCGAGAGTGTCTGTGTGAGGGAGAGTGTGTGTGTGAGCGAGAGTGTCTGTGTGAGGGAGAGTGTGTGTGTGAGGGAGAGTTTGTGTGTGAGGGAGTGTGTGTGTGTGAGGGAGAGTGTGTGTGTGAGGGAGAGTGTGTGTGTGAGGGAGAGTGTGTGTGTGAGGGAGAGTGTGTGTGTGAGGGAGAGTGTGTGTGTGAGCGAGAGTGTGTGTGTGAGGGAGAGTGTGTGTGTGAGGGAGAGTGTGTGTGTGAGGGAGAGAGTGTGTGTGAGGGAGTGTGTGTGTGTGAGGGAGAGAGTGTGTGTGAGGGAGAGAGTGTGTGTGAGGGAGAGTGTCTGTGTGAGGCAGAGTGTGTGTGTGAGCGAGAGTGTGTGTGTGAGGGAGAGAGTGTGTGTGAGGGAGAGTGTGTGTGTGAGGGAGAGTGTGTGTGTGAGGGAGAGTGTGTGTGTGAGCGAGAGTGTGTGTGTGAGGGAGAGAGTGTGTGTGAGGGAGAGTGTGTGTGCGAGGCAGAGTGTGTGTGTGAGGGAGAGTGTGTGTGTGAGGGAGGGTGTGTGTGTGAGGGAGAGAGTGTGTGTGAGGGAGAGTGTGTGTGTGAGGGAGAGTGTGTGTGTGAGGGAGAGAGTGTGTGTGAGGGAGTGTGTGTGTGTGAGGGAGAGAGTGTGTGTGAGGGAGAGAGTGTGTGTGAGGGAGAGTGTCTGTGTGAGGCAGAGTGTGTGTGTGAGCGAGAGTGTGTGTGTGAGGGAGAGAGTGTGTGTGAGGGAGAGTGTGTGTGTGAGGGAGAGTGTGTGTGTGAGGGAGAGAGTGTGTGTGAGGGAGAGAGTGTGTGTGAGGGAGAGTGTGTGTGTGAGGGAGAGAGTGTGTGTGAGGGAGAGAGTGTGTGTGAGGGAGAGTGTGTGTGTGAGGGAGAGAGTGTGTGTGAGGGAGAGAGTGTGTGTGAGGGAGAGTGTGTGTGTGAGGGAGTGTGTGTGTGTGAGCGAGAGTGTGTGTGTGAGGGAGAGAGTGTGTGTGAGGGAGAGAGTGTGTGTGAGGGAGAGTGTGTGTGTGAGGCAGAGTGTGTGTGTGAGGCAGAGTGGGTGTGTGAGGCAGAGTTTGTGTGTGAGGGAGAGTGTGTGTGTGAGGGAGAGTGTGTGTGTGAGGCAGAGTGTGTGTGTGAGGGAGAGTGTGTGTGTGAGGGAGAGTGTGTGTGTGAGGCAGAGTGTGTGTGTCAGGGAGAGTGTGTGTGTGAGGGAGAGCGTGTGAGTGAGGGAGAGTGTGTGTGTGAGGAGAGCGTGTGAGTGAGGCAGAGCGTGTGTGTGAGGCAGAGTGTGTGTGTGAGGCAGAGTGTGTGTGTGAGGGAGAGAGTGTGTGTGAGGGAGAGAGTGTGTGTGAGGCAGAGTGTGTGTGTGAGGCAGAGTGTGTGTGTGAGGGAGTGTGTGTGTGTGAGGGAGAGTGTGTGTGTGAGGGAGTGTGTGTGTGAGGGAGTGCGTGTGTGAGGGAGTGCGTGTGTGAGGGAGTGCGTGTGTGAGGGAGAGTGTGTGTGTGAGGGAGAGTGTCTGTGTGAGGCAGAGTGTGTGTGTGTGTGGAGAGTTTGTGTGTGAGGGAGTGTGTGTGTGAGGGAGTGTGTGTGTGAGAGAGTGCGTGTGTGAGGGAGAGTGTGTGTGTGAGGCAGAGTGTGTGTGTGAGGGAGAGTGTGTGAGTGAGCGAGATTGTCTGTGTGAGGGAGAGTGTGTGTGTGAGCGAGAGTGTCTGTGTGAGGGAGAGTGTGTGTGTGAGCGAGAGTGTCTGTGTGAGGGAGAGTGTGTGTGTGAGGGAGAGTTTGTGTGTGAGGGAGTGTGTGTGTGTGAGGGAGAGTGTATGTGTGAGGGAGAGTGTGTGTGTGAGGGAGAGCGTGTGTGTGAGGGAGAGTGTGTGTGTGAGGGAGAGTGTGTGTGTGAGGGAGAGTGTGTGTGTGAGGGAGAGTGTGTGTGTGAGGGAGAGAGTGTGTGTGAGGGAGAGTGTGTGTGTGAGGCAGAGTGTGTGTGTGAGGGAGAGTGTGTGTGTGAGGGAGAGTGTGTGTGTGAGGGAGAGAGTGTGTGTGAGGGAGAGTGTGTGTGTGAGGGAGAGTGTGTGTGTGAGGGAGAGTGTGTGTGTGAGGGAGAGTGTGTGTGTGAGGCAGAGTGTGTGTGTGAGGGAGAGTGTGTGTGCGAGGGAGAGTGTGTGTACGAGGCAGAATTTGTGTGCGAGGGAGAGTGTGTGTGTGAGGGAGAGTGTGTGAGTGAGGGAGAGTGTGTGTGTGAGGCAGAGTGTGTGTGCGAGGCAGAGTTTGTGTGCGAGGGAGAGTGTGTGTGTGAGGGAGAGTGTGTGTGTGAGGCAGAGTGTGTGTGCGAGGCAGAGTGTGTGTGTGAGGGAGAGTGTGTGTGTGAGGGAGAGTGTGTGTGTGAGGCAGAGTGTGTGTGCGAGGCAGAGTTTGTGTGCGAGGGAGAGTGTGTGTGTGAGGGAGAGTGTGTGTGTGAGGCAGAGTGTGTGTGCGAGGGAGAGTGTGTGTGTGAGGGAGAGTGTGTGTGTGAGGGAGAGTGTGTGTGTGAGGCAGAGTTTGCGTGTGAGGGAGAGTGTGTGTGTGAGGGAGAGTGTGTGTGTGAGGGACAGTTTGTGTGTGTGAGGGAGAGTGTGTGTGTGAGCGAGAGTGTGTGTGTGAGGCAGAGTGTGTGTGTGAGGCAGAGTGTGTGTGTGAGGGAGAGTGTGTGTGTGAGGGAGAGAGTGTGTGTGAGGGAGAGTGTGTGTGTGAGGGAGAGTGTGTGTGTGAGGGAGAGTGTGTGTGTGAGGGAGAGTGTGTGTGTGAGGGAGAGTGTGTGTGCGAGGGAGAGTGTGTGTGCGAGGCAGAATTTGTGTGCGAGGGAGAGTGTGTGTGTGAGGGAGAGTGTGTGTGTGAGGGAGAGTGTGTGTGTGAGGCAGAGAGTGTGTGCGAGGCAGAGTTTGTGTGCGAGGGAGAGTGTGTGTGTGAGGGAGAGTGTGTGTGTGAGGGAGAGTGTGTGTGTGAGGGAGAGTGTGTGTGTGAGGGAGAGAGTGTGTGTGAGGGAGAGAGTGTGTTTGAAGGAGAGCGTGTGTGTGAGGGAGAGCGTGTGTGTGAGGGAGAGCGTGTGTGAGAGGGAGAGCGTGTGTGTGAGGGAGAGTGTGTGTGTGAGGGAGAGTGTGTGTGTGAGGGAGAGTGTGTGTCAGGGAGAGTGTCTGTGTGAGGGAGAGTGTCTGTGTGAGGGAGAGTGTGTGTGTGAGGGAGGGTGTGTGTGTGAGGGAGAGTGTGTGTGTGAGGGAGAGTGTGTGTGTGAGCGAGAGTGTGTGTGTGAGGGAGAGAGTGTGTGTGAGGGAGAGTGTGTGTGTGAGGGAGAGTGTGTGTGTGAGGCAGAGTGTGTGTGTGAGCGAGAGTGTGTGTGTGAGGGAGAGAGTGTGTGTGAGGGAGAGTGTGTGTGTGAGGGAGAGTGTGTGTGTGAGGGAGAGAGTGTGTGTGAGGGAGAGTGTGTGTGTGAGGGAGAGTGTGTGTGTGAGGCAGAGTGTGTGTGTGAGCGAGAGTGTGTGTGTGAGGGAGAGAGTGTGTGTGAGGGAGAGTGTGTGTGTGAGGGAGAGTGTGTGTGTGAGGGAGAGAGTGTGTGTGAGGGAGAGTGTGTGTGTGAGCGAGAGTGTGTGTGTGAGGGAGAGAGTGTGTGTGAGGCAGAGTGTGTGTGTGAGCGAGAGTGTGTGTGTGAGGGAGAGAGTGTGTGTGAGGGAGTGTGTGTGTGTGAGGGAGAGAGTGTGTGTGAGGGAGAGAGTGTGTGTGAGGGAGAGTGTCTGTGTGAGGCAGAGTGTGTGTGTGAGCGAGAGTGTGTGTGTGAGGGAGAGAGTGTGTGTGAGGGAGAGTGTGTGTGTGAGGGAGAGAGTGTGTGTGAGGGAGAGAGTGTGTGTGAGGGAGAGTGTGTGTGTGAGGGAGAGAGTGTGTGTGAGGGAGAGAGTGCGTGTGAGGGAGAGAGTGTGTGTGAGGGAGAGAGTGTGTGTGAGCGAGAGTGTGTGTGTGAGGGAGTGTGTGTGTGTGAGCGAGAGTGTGTGTGTGAGGGAGAAAGTGTGTGTGATGGAGAGAGTGTGTGTGAGGGAGAGTGTGTGTGTGAGGCAGAGTGTGTGTGTGAGGCAGAGTGGGTGTGTGAGGCAGAGTTTGTGTGTGAGGGAGAGTGTGTGTGTGAGGGAGAGTGTGTGTGTGAGGCAGAGTGTGTGTGTGAGGGAGAGTGTGTGTGTGAGGCAGAGTGTGTGTGTGAGGGAGAGTGTGTGTGTGAGGGAGAGTGTGTGTGTGAGGCAGAGTGTGTGTGAGGGAGAGTGTGTGTGTGAGGCAGAGCGTGTGTGTGAGGGAGAGTGTGTGTGTGAGGGAGAGTGTGTGTGTGAGGGAGAGTGTGTGTGTGAGGGAGAGTGTGTGTGTGAGGGAGAGTGTGTGTGTGAGGCAGAGTTTGTGTGTGAGGGAGAGTGTGTGTGTGAGGGAGAGTGTGTGTGTGAGGGAGAGTGTGTGTGTGAGGGAGAGTGTGTGTGTGAGGGAGAGTGTGTGTGCGAGGCAGAGTGTGTGTGTGAGGGAGAGTGTGTCTGTGAGGGAGAGTGTGTGTGTGAGGGAGAGTGTGTGTGTGAGGGAGAGAGTGTGTGTGAGGGAGAGTGTGTGTGTGAGGGAGAGTGTGTGTGTGAGGGAGAGTGTGTGTGTGAGGCAGAGTGTGTGTGTGAGGGAGAGTGTGTGTGTGAGGCAGAGTGTGTGTGTGAGGCAGTGTGTGTGTGTGAGGGAGAGTGTGTGTGTGAGGGAGAGCATGTGAGTGAGGGAGAGTGTGTGTGAGGGAGAGCGTGTGAGTGAGGGAGAGCGTGTGAGTGAGGCAGAGCGTGTGTGTGAGGCAGAGCGTGTGTGTGAGGCAGAGTGTGTGTGTGAGGGAGAGAGTGTGTGTGAGGGAGAGAGTGTGTGTGAGGCAGAGTGTGTGTGTGAGGCAGAGTGTGTGTGTGAGGGAGTGTGTGTGTGTGAGGGAGAGTGTGTGTGTGAGGGAGTGTGTGTATGAGGGAGTGCGTGTGTGAGGGAGTGCGTGTGTGAGGGAGTGCGTGTGTGAGGGAGTGCGTGTGTGAGGGAGAGTGTGTGTGTGAGGGAGAGTGTCTGTGTGAGGCAGAGTGTGTGTGTGTGAGGGAGAGTTTGTGTGTGAGGGAGTGTGTGTGTGAGGGAGTGTGTGTGTGAGGGAGTGCATGTGTGAGGGAGAGTGTGTGTGTGAGGCAGAGTGTGTGTGTGAGGGAGAGTGTGTGAGTGAGCGAGATTGTCTGTGTGAGGGAGAGTGTGTGTGTGAGCGAGAGTGTCTGTGTGAGGGAGAGTGTGTGTGTGAGCGAGAGTGTCTGTGTGAGGGAGAGTGTGTGTGTGAGGGAGAGTTTGTGTGTGAGGGAGTGTGTGTGTGTGAGGGAGAGTGTATGTGTGAGGGAGAGTGTGTGTGTGAGGGAGAGCGTGTGTGTGAGGGAGAGTGTGTGTGTGAGGGAGAGTGTGTGTGTGAGGGAGAGTGTGTGTGTGAGGGAGAGTGTGTTGTGTGAGGGAGAGAGTGTGTGTGAGGGAGAGTGTGTGTGTGAGGCAGAGTGTGTGTGTGAGGGAGAGTGTGTGTGTGAGGGAGAGGTGTGTGTGAGGGAGAGAGTGTGTGTGAGGGAGAGTGTGTGTGTGAGGGAGAGTGTGTGTGTGAGGCAGAGTGTGTGTGTGAGGGAGAGTGTGTGTGCGAGGGAGAGTGTGTGTACGAGCAGAATTTGTGTGCGAGGGAGAGTGTGTGTGTGAGGGAGAGTGTGTATGTGAGGGAGAGTGTGTGTGTGAGGCAGAGTGTGTATGTGAGGGAGAGTGTGTGTGCGAGGGAGAGTGTGTACGAGGCAGAATTGTGTGCGAGGGAGAGTGTGTGTGTGAGGGAGAGTGTGTGTGTGAGGGAGAGTGTGTGTGTGAGGCAGAGTGTGTGTGCGAGGCAGAGTTTGTGTGCGAGGGAGAGTGTGTGTGTGAGGGAGAGTGTGTGTGTGAGGCAGAGTGTGTGTGCGAGGCAGAGTGTGTGTGTGAGGGAGAGTGTGTGTGTGAGGGAGAGTGTGTGTGTGAGGCAGAGTGTGTGGTGTGCGAGGGAGAGTGTGTGTGTGAGGGAGAGTGTGTGTGTGAGGCAGAGTGTGTGTGCGAGGGAGAGTGTGTGTGTGAGGGAGAGTGTGTGTGTGAGGCAGAGTGTGTGTGAGGGAGAGTGTGTGTGTGAGGGAGAGTGTGTGTGTGAGGGAGAGTGTGTGTGAGGGAGCGTGTGTGTGTGAGGGAGAGTGTGTGTGTGAGGGAGAGTGTCTGTGTGAGGCAGAGTGTGTGTGTGAGGCAGAGTGTGTGTGTGAGGGAGAGTGTGTGTGTGAGGCAGAGTGTGTGTGTGAGGGAGTGTGTGTGTGAGGCAGAGTTTGCGTGTGAGGGAGAGTGTGTGTGTGAGGGAGAGTGTGTGTGTGAGGGACAGTTTGTGTGTGTGTGTGAGGGAGAGTGTGTGTGTGAGGGAGAGTGTGTGTGTGAGGGAGAGTGTGTGTGTGAGGGAGAGAGTGTGTGTGAGGGACAGTTTGTGTGTGTGTGTGAGGGAGAGTGTGTGTGTGAGGGAGAGTGTGTGTGTGAGGGAGGGTGTGTGTGTGAGGGAGAGTGTGTGTGTGAGGCAGAGTGTGTGTGTGAGGCAGAGTGTGTGTGTGAGTGAGAGTGTGTGTGTGAGGGAGAGTGTGTGTGCGAGGGAGAGTGTGTGTGCGAGGCAGAATTTGTGTGCGAGGGAGAGTGTGTGTGTGAGGGAGAGCGTGTGTGTGAGGGAGAGCGTGTGTGTGAGGGAGAGTGTGTGTGTGAGGGAGAGTGTGTGTGTGAGGGAGAGTGTGTGTGTGAGGGAGAGTGTGTGTGTGAGGGAGAGAGTGTGTGTGAGGGAGAGAGTGTGTTTGAAGGAGAGCGTGTGTGTGAGGGAGAGCGTGTGTGTGAGGGAGAGCGTGTGTGAGAGGGAGAGCGTGTGTGTGAGGGAGAGTGTGTGTGTGAGGGAGAGTGTGTGTGTGAGGGAGAGTGTGTGTGAGGGAGAGAGTGTGTGTGTCAGGGAGAGTGTCTGTGTGAGGGAGAGTGTCTGTGTGAGGGAGAGTGTGTGTGTGAGTGAGGGTGTGTGTGTGAGGGAGAGTGTGTGTGTGAGGCAGAGTGTGTGTGTGAGGCAGAGTGTGTGTGTGAGGGAGAGTGTGTGTGTGAGGGAGAGAGTGTGTGTGAGGGAGAGTGTCTGTGTGAGGCAGAGTGTGTGTGTGAGCGAGAGTGTGTGTGTGAGGGAGAGTGTGTGTGTGAGCGAGAGTGTGTGTGTGAGGGAGAGTGTGTGTTTGAGCGAGAGTGTGTGTGTGAGGGAGAGTGTGTGTGTGAGGGAGAGTGTGTGTGTGAGGGAGAGAGTGTGTGTGAGGGAGAGTGTGTGTGTGAGGCAGAGTGTGTGTGTGAGCGAGAGTGTGTGTGTGAGGAGAGTGTGTGTGTGAGGGAGAGTGTGTGTGTGAGGGAGAGTGTGTGTGTGAGGGAGAGAGTGTGTGTGAGGGAGAGTGTCTGTGTGAGGCAGAGTGTGTGTGTGAGCGAGAGTGTGTGTGTGAGGGAGAGTGTGTGTGTGAGCGAGAGTGTGTGTGTGAGGGAGAGTGTGTGTTTGAGCGAGAGTGTGTGTGTGAGGGAGAGTGTGTGTGTGAGGGAGAGTGTGTGTGTGAGGGAGAGTGTGTGTGTGAGGGAGAGTGTGTGTGTGAGGGAGAGTGTGTGTGTGAGGGACAGTTTGTGTGTGTGTGTGAGGGAGAGTGTGTATGTGAGGGAGTGTGTGTGTTTGAGGGAGAGTGTGTGTGTGAGGGAGAGAGTGTGTGTGAGGGAGAGAGTGTGTGTGAGGGAGAGTGTCTGTGTGAGGCAGAGTGTGTGTGTGAGCGAGAGTGTGTGTGTGAGGGAGAGAGTGTGTGTGAGGGAGAGAGTGTGTGTGAGGGAGAGTGTCTGTGTGAGGCAGAGTGTGTGTGTGAGGGAGAGTGTGTGTGTGAGGGAGAGTGTGTGTGTGAGGGAGAGTGTGTGTGAGGCAGAGTGTGTGTGTGAGGGAGAGAGTGTGTGTGAGGGAGAGTGTGTGTGTGAGGGAGAGTGTGTGTGTGAGGGAGAGAGTGTGTGTGAGGGAGAGTGTGTGTGTGAGGGAGAGTGTGTGTGTGAGGGAGAGTGTGTGTGTGAGGGAGAGTGTGTGTGTGAGGGAGAGTGTGTGTGTGAGGGAGAGTGTGTGTGTGAGGGAGAGTGTGTGTGTGAGGGAGAGTGTGTGTGTGAGGGAGAGTGTGTGTGCGAGGGAGAGTGTGTGTGTGAGGGAGAGTGTGTGTGTGAGGGAGAGTGTGTGTGTGAGGGAGAGTGTGTGTGCGAGGGAGAGTGTGTGTGCGAGGCAGAATTTGTGTGCGAGGGAGAGTGTGTGTGTGAGGGAGAGTGTGTGTGTGAGGGAGAGTGTGTGTGTGAGGCAGAGAGTGTGTGCGAGGCAGAGTTTGTGTGCGAGGGAGAGTGTGTGTGTGAGGGAGAGTGTGTGTGTGAGGGAGAGTGTGTGTGTTAGGGAGAGTGTGTGTGTGAGGGAGAGAGTGTGTGTGAGGGAGAGAGTGTGTTTGAAGGAGAGCGTGTGTGTGAGGGAGAGCGTGTGTGTGAGGGAGAGCGTGTGTGAGAGGGAGAGCGTGTGTGTGAGGGAGAGTGTGTGTGTGAGGGAGAGTGTGTGTGTGAGGGAGAGTGTGTGTGAGGGAGAGAGTGTGTGTGTCAGGGAGAGTGTCTGTGTGAGGGAGAGTGTCTGTGTGAGGGAGAGTGTGTGTGTGAGGGAGGGTGTGTGTGTCAGGGAGAGTGTGTGTGTGAGGGAGAGTGTGTGTGTGAGGGAGAGTGTCTGTGTGAGGCAGAGTGTGTGTGTGAGGCAGAGTGTGTGTGTGAGGGAGAGTGTGTGTGTGAGGGAGAGAGTGTGTGTGAGGGAGAGTGTCTGTGTGAGGCAGAGTGTGTGTGTGAGCGAGAGTGTGTGTGTGAGGGAGAGTGTGTGTGTGAGGGAGAGTGTGTGTGTGAGGGAGAGTGTGTGTGTGAGGGAGAGTGTGTGTTTGAGCGAGAGTGTGTGTGTGAGGGAGAGTGTGTGTGTGAGGGAGAGTGTGCGTGTGAGGGAGAGAGGGTGTGTGAGGGAGAGAGTGTGTGTGAGGGAGAGTGTCTGTGTGAGGCAGAGTGTGTGTGTGAGCGAGAGTGTGTGTGTGAGGGAGAGAGTGTGTGTGAGGGAGAGTGTGTGTGTGAGGCAGAGTGTGTGTGAGGGAGAGTGTGTGTGTGAGGGAGAGTGTGTGTGAGGGAGCGTGTGTGTGTGAGGGAGAGTGTGTGTGTGAGGGAGAGTGTCTGTGTGAGGCAGAGTGTGTGTGTGAGGCAGAGTGTGTGTGTGAGGGAGAGTGTGTGTGTGAGGCAGAGTGTGTGTGTGAGGGAGTGTGTGTGTGAGGCAGAGTTTGCGTGTGAGGGAGAGTGTGTGTGTGAGGGAGAGTGTGTGTGTGAGGGACAGTTTGTGTGTGTGTGTGAGGGAGAGTGTGTGTGTGAGCGAGAGTGTGTGTGTGAGGCAGAGTGTGTGTGTGAGGCAGAGTGTGTGTGTGAGGGAGAGTGTGTGTGTGAGGGAGAGAGTGTGTGTGAGGGAGAGTGTGTGTGTGAGGGAGAGTGTGTGTGAGGGAGAGTGTGTGTGTGAGGGAGAGTGTGTGTGTGAGGGAGAGTGTGTGTGTGAGGGAGAGTGTGTGTGCGAGGGAGAGTGTGTGTGCGAGGCAGAATTTGTGTGCGAGGGAGAGTGTGTGTGTGAGGGAGAGTGTGTGTGTGAGGGAGAGTGTGTGTGTGAGGGAGAGTGTGTGTGTGAGGCAGAGAGTGTGTGCGAGGCAGAGTTTGTGTGCGAGGGAGAGTGTGTGTGTGAGGGAGAGTGTGTGTGTGAGGGAGAGTGTGTGTGTGAGGGAGAGTGTGTGTGTGAGGGAGAGAGTGTGTGTGAGGGAGAGAGTGTGTTTGAAGGAGAGCGTGTGTGTGAGGGAGAGCGTGTGTGTGAGGGAGAGTGTGTGTGTGAGGGAGAGTGTGTGTGTGAGGGAGAGTGTCTGTGTGAGGGAGAGTGTGTGTGTGAGGGAGGGTGTGTGTGTGAGGGAGAGTGTGTGTGTGAGGGAGAGTGTGTGTGTGAGGGAGAGTGTGTGTGTGAGGGAGAGTGTCTGTGTGAGGCAGAGTGTGTGTGTGAGGGAGAGAGTGTGTGTGAGGGAGAGTGTCTGTGTGAGGCAGAGTGTGTGTGTGAGCGAGAGTGTGTGTGTGAGGGAGAGTGTGTGTGTGAGCGAGAGTGTGTGTGTGAGGGAGAGTGTGTGTTTGAGGGAGAGTGTGTGTGTGAGGCAGAGTGTGTGTGTGAGGGAGAGTGTGTGTGTGAGGGAGAGTGTGTGTGTGAGGGAGAGAGTGTGTGTGAGGGAGAGTGTGTGTGTGAGGGAGAGTGTGTGTGTGAGCGAGAGTGTGTGTGTGAGGCAGAGTGTGTGTGTGAGGCAGAGTGTTTGTGTGAGGGAGAGTGTGTGTGTGAGGGAGAGAGTGTGTGTGAGGGAGAGTGTGTGTGTGAGGCAGAATTTGTGTGCGAGGGAGAGTGTGTGTGTGAGGGAGAGTGTGTGTGTGAGGGAGAGTGTGTGTGTGAGGCAGAGAGTGTGTGCGAGGCAGAGTTTGTGTGCGAGGGAGAGTGTGTGTGTGAGGGAGAGTGTGTGTGTGAGGGAGAGAGTGTGTGTGAGGCAGAGTGTGTGTGTGAGGGAGAGCGTGTGTGTGAGGGAGAGTGTGTGTGTGAGGGAGAGTGTGTGTGTGAGGCAGAGTTTGTGTGCGAGGGAGAGTGTGTGTGTGAGGGAGAGTGTGTGTGTGAGGCAGAGAGTGTGTGCGAGGGAGAGTGTGTGTGTGAGGGAGAGTGTGTGTGTGAGGGAGAGTGTGTGTGTGAGGCAGAGTTTGTGTGCGAGGGAGAGTGTGTGTGCGAGGCAGAATTTGTGTGCGAGGGAGAGTGTGTGTGTGAGGGAGAGTGTGTGTGTGAGGGAGAGTGTGTGTGTGAGGCAGAGAGTGTGTGCGAGGCAGAGTTTGTGTGCGAGGGAGAGTGTGTGTGTGAGGGAGAGTGTGTGTGTGAGGGAGAGAGTGTGTGTGAGGCAGAGTGTGTGTGTGAGGGAGAGCGTGTGTGTGAGGGAGAGTGTGTGTGTGAGGGAGAGTGTGTGTGCGAGGCAGAATTTGTGTGCGAGGGAGAGTGTGTGTGTGAGGGAGAGTGTGTGTGTGAGGGAGAGTGTGTGTGTGAGGCAGAGAGTGTGTGCGAGGCAGAGTTTGTGTGCGAGGGAGAGTGTGTGTGTGAGGGAGAGTGTGTGTGTGAGGGAGAGAGTGTGTGTGAGGCAGAGTGTGTGTGTGAGGGAGAGCGTGTGTGTGAGGGAGAGTGTGTGTGTGAGGGAGAGTGTGTGTGTGAGGCAGAGTTTGTGTGCGAGGGAGAGTGTGTGTGTGAGGGAGAGTGTGTGTGTGAGGCAGAGAGTGTGTGCGAGGGAGAGTGTGTGTGTGAGGGAGAGTGTGTGTGTGAGGGAGAGTGTGTGTGTGAGGCAGAGTTTGTGTGCGAGTGAGAGTGTGTGTGTGAGGGAGAGTGTGTGTGTGAGGGAGAGTGTGTGTGTGAGGCAGAGAGTGTGTGCGAGGCAGAGTTTGTGTGCGAGGGAGAGTGTGTGTGTGAGGGAGAGTGTGTGTGTGAGGGAGAGAGTGTGTGTGAGGCAGAGTGTGTGTGTGAGGGAGAGCGTGTGTGTCAGGGAGAGCGTGTGTGAGAGGGAGAGCGTGAGGGAGAGAGTGTGTGTGAGGGAGAGAGTGTGTTTGAAGGAGAGAGTGTGTGTGAGGCAGAGTGTGTGTGCGAGGCAGAGTTTGTGTGCGAGGGAGAGTGTGTGTGTGAGGGAGAGTGTGTGTGTGAGGCAGAGTGTGTGTGCGAGGGAGAGTGTGTGTGTGAGGGAGAGTGTGTGTGTGAGGCAGAGTGTGTGTGAGGGAGAGTGTGTGTGTGAGGGAGAGTGTGTGTGTGAGGGAGAGTGTGTGTGAGGGAGCGTGTGTGTGTGAGGGAGAGTGTGTGTGTGAGGGAGAGTGTCTGTGTGAGGCAGAGTGTGTGTGTGAGGCAGAGTGTGTGTGTGAGGGAGAGTGTGTGTGTGAGGCAGAGTGTGTGTGTGAGGGAGTGTGTGTGTGAGGCAGAGTTTGCGTGTGAGGGAGAGTGTGTGTGTGAGGGAGAGTGTGTGTGTGAGGGACAGTTTGTGTGTGTGTGTGAGGGAGAGTGTGTGTGTGAGGGAGAGTGTGTGTGTGAGGGAGAGTGTGTGTGTGAGGGAGAGAGTGTGTGTGAGGGACAGTTTGTGTGTGTGTGTGAGGGAGAGTGTGTGTGTGAGGGAGAGTGTGTGTGTGAGGGAGGGTGTGTGTGTGAGGGAGAGTGTGTGTGTGAGGCAGAGTGTGTGTGTGAGGCAGAGTGTGTGTGTGAGTGAGAGTGTGTGTGTGAGGGAGAGAGTGTGTGTGAGGGAGAGTGTGTGTGTGAGGGAGAGTGTGTGTGTGAGGGAGAGTGTGTGTGTGAGGGAGAGTGTGTGTGTGAGGGAGAGTGTGTGTGTGAGGGAGAGTGTGTGTGCGAGGGAGAGTGTGTGTGCGAGGCAGAATTTGTGTGCGAGGGAGAGTGTGTGTGTGAATGAGAGTGTGTGTGTGAGGGAGAGTGTGTGTGTGAGGCAGAGAGTGTGTGCGAGGCAGAGTTTGTGTGTGAGGGAGAGTGTGTGTGTGAGGGAGAGTGTGTGTGTGAGGGAGAGAGTGTGTGTGAGGGAGAGAGTGTGTTTGAAGGAGAGCGTGTGTGTGAGGGAGAGCGTGTGTGTGAGGGAGAGCGTGTGTGTGAGGGAGAGTGTGTGTGTGAGGGAGAGTGTGTGTGTGAGGGAGAGTGTGTGTGTGAGGGAGAGTGTGTGTGTGAGGGAGAGAGTGTGTGTGAGGGAGAGAGTGTGTTTGAAGGAGAGCGTGTGTGTGAGGGAGAGCGTGTGTGTGAGGGAGAGCGTGTGTGAGAGGGAGAGCGTGTGTGTGAGGGAGAGTGTGTGTGTGAGGGAGAGTGTGTGTGTGAGGGAGAGTGTGTGTGAGGGAGAGAGTGTGTGTGTCAGGGAGAGTGTCTGTGTGAGGGAGAGTGTCTGTGTGAGGGAGAGTGTGTGTGTGAGTGAGGGTGTGTGTGTGAGGGAGAGTGTGTGTGTGAGGCAGAGTGTGTGTGTGAGGCAGAGTGTGTGTGTGAGGAGAGTGTGTGTGTGAGGGAGAGAGTGTGTGTGAGGGAGAGTGTCTGTGTGAGGCAGAGTGTGTGTGTGAGCGAGAGTGTGTGTGTGAGGGAGAGTGTGTGTGTGAGCGAGAGTGTGTGTGTGAGGGAGAGTGTGTGTTTGAGCGAGAGTGTGTGTGTGAGGGAGAGTGTGTGTGTGAGGGAGAGTGTGTGTGTGAGGGAGAGAGTGTGTGTGAGGGAGAGTGTGTGTGTGAGGCAGAGTGTGTGTGTGAGCGAGAGTGTGTGTGTGAGGGAGAGTGTGTGTGTGAGGGAGAGTGTGTGTGAGGAGAGAGTGTGTGTGAGGGAGAGTGTCTGTGTGAGGCAGAGTGTGTGTGTGAGCGAGAGTGTGTGTGTGAGGGAGAGTGTGTGTGTGAGCGAGAGTGTGTGTGTGAGGGAGAGTGTGTGTTTGAGCGAGAGTGTGTGTGTGAGGGAGAGTGTGTGTGTGAGGGAGAGTGTGTGTGTGAGGGAGAGTGTGTGTGTGAGGAGAGTGTGTGTGTGAGGGGAGAGTGTGTGTGTGAGGGACAGTTTGTGTGTGTGTGTGAGGGAGAGTGTGTGTGTGAGGGAGTGTGTGTGTTTGAGGGAGAGTGTGTGTGTGAGGGAGAGAGTGTGTGTGAGGGAGAGAGTGTGTGTGAGGGAGAGTGTCTGTGTGAGGCAGAGTGTGTGTGTGAGCGAGAGTGTGTGTGTGAGGGAGAGAGTGTGTGTGAGGGAGAGAGTGTGTGTGAGGGAGAGTGTCTGTGTGAGGCAGAGTGTGTGTGTGAGGGAGAGTGTGTGTGTGAGGGAGAGTGTGTGTGTGAGGGAGAGTGTGTGTGAGGCAGAGTGTGTGTGTGAGGGAGAGAGTGTGTGTGAGGGAGAGAGTGTGTGTGAGGGAGAGTGTGTGTGTGAGGGAGAGAGTGTGTGTGAGGGAGAGTGTGTGTGTGAGGGAGAGTGTGTGTGTGAGGGAGAGTGTGTGTGTGAGGGAGAGTGTGTGTGTGAGGGAGAGTGTGTGTGTGAGGATGAGTGTGTGTGTGAGGGAGAGTGTGTGTGTGAGGGAGAGTGTGTGTGTGAGGGAGAGTGTGTGTGAGGGAGAGTGTGTGTGCGAGGGAGAGTGTGTGTGTGAGGGAGAGTGTGTGTGTGAGGGAGAGTGTGTGTGTGAGGAGAGTGTGTGTGCGAGGGAGAGTGTGTGTGCGAGGCAGAATTTGTGTGCGAGGGAGAGTGTGTGTGTGAGGGAGAGTGTGTGTGTGAGGAGAGTGTGTGTGTGAGGCAGAGAGTGTGTGCGAGGCAGAGTTTGTGTGCGAGGGAGAGTGTGTGTGTGAGGGAGAGTGTGTGTGTGAGGGAGAGTGTGTGTGTTAGGGAGAGTGTGTGTGTGAGGGAGAGAGTGTGTGTGAGGGAGAGAGTGTGTTTGAAGGAGAGCGTGTGTGTGAGGGAGAGCGTGTGTGTGAGGGAGAGCGTGTGTGAGAGGGAGAGCGTGTGTGTGAGGGAGAGTGTGTGTGTGAGGGAGAGTGTGTGTGTGAGGGAGAGTGTGTGTGAGGGAGAGAGTGTGTGTGTCAGGGAGAGTGTCTGTGTGAGGGAGAGTGTCTGTGTGAGGGAGAGTGTGTGTGTGAGGGAGGGTGTGTGTGTGAGGGAGAGTGTGTGTGTGAGGGAGAGTGTGTGTGTGAGGGAGAGTGTCTGTGTGAGGCAGAGTGTGTGTGTGAGGCAGAGTGTGTGTGTGAGGGAGAGTGTGTGTGTGAGGGAGAGAGTGTGTGTGAGGGAGAGTGTCTGTGTGAGGCAGAGTGTGTGTGTGAGCGAGAGTGTGTGTGTGAGGGAGAGTGTGTGTGTGAGGGAGAGTGTGTGTGTGAGGGAGAGTGTGTGTGTGAGGGAGAGTGTGTGTTTGAGCGAGAGTGTGTGTGTGAGGGAGAGTGTGTGTGTGAGGGAGAGTGTGCGTGTGAGGGAGAGAGGGTGTGTGAGGGAGAGAGTGTGTGTGAGGGAGAGTGTCTGTGTGAGGCAGAGTGTGTGTGTGAGCGAGAGTGTGTGTGTGAGGGAGAGAGTGTGTGTGAGGGAGAGTGTGTGTGTGAGGCAGAGTGTGTGTGAGGGAGAGTGTGTGTGTGAGGGAGAGTGTGTGTGAGGGAGCGTGTGTGTGTGAGGGAGAGTGTGTGTGTGAGGGAGAGTGTCTGTGTGAGGCAGAGTGTGTGTGTGAGCAGAGTGTGTGTGTGAGGGAGAGTGTGTGTGTGAGGCAGAGTGTGTGTGTGAGGGAGTGTGTGTGTGAGGCAGAGTTTGCGTGTGAGGGAGAGTGTGTGTGTGAGGGAGAGTGTGTGTGTGAGGGACAGTTTGTGTGTGTGTGTGAGGGAGAGTGTGTGTGTGAGCGAGAGTGTGTGTGTGAGGCAGAGTGTGTGTGTGAGGCAGAGTGTGTGTGT
>NW_027252618.1:0-23061 GCF_044704955.1 Pristiophorus japonicus | reverse complement strand
GTGTTTGGGGGGGGAGGTATGTGTTTTTGGGGGGGGGAGGTATGTGTTTTGGGGGGGGTATGTGTTTTGGGGGGGTATGTGTTTTGGGGGGGGGAGGTATGTGTTTTGGGGGGGGAGGTATGTGTTTTGGGGGGGGGAGGTATGTGTTTTGGGGGGGAGGTATGTGTTTTGGGGGGGGGGTATGTGTTTTGGGGGGGAGGTATGTGTTTTGGGGGGGGGAGGTATGTGTTTTGGGGGGGGGAGGTATGTGTTTTGGGGGGGGGAGGTATGTGTTTTGGGGGGGGAGGTATGTGTTTTGGGGGGGGAGGTATGTGTTTTGGGGGGTATGTGTTTTGGGGGGGTATGTGTTTTTTGGGGGGGGGGATGTGTTTTTTGGGGGGGGGAGGGATGTGTTTTGGGGGGGGTATGTGTTTTGGGGGGGGTATGTGTTTGGGGGGGTATGTGTTTTTTGGGGGGGGGATGTGTTTTTTGGGAGGGGAGGTATGTGTTTTGGGGGGGGAGGTATGTGTTTGGGGGGGTATGTGTTTTGGGGGGGGTATGTGTTTTGGGGGGGTATGTGTTTTGGGGGGGTATGTGTTTTGGGGGGGTATGTGTTTTGGGGGCGTATGTGTTTTGGGGAGGTATGTGTTTTGGGGGAGGTATGTGTTTTGGGGAGGTATGTGTTTTGGGGGGGGGGGGTATGTGTTTTGTGGGGGGGGGAGGTATGTGTTTTGGGGGGGGGGGAGGTATGTGTTTTGGGGGGGGGAGGTATGTGTTTTGGGGGGGGGAGGTATGTGTTTTGGGGGGGGAGGTATGTGTTTTGGGGGGGAGGTATGTGTTTTGGGGGGGGGGAGGTATGTGTTTTGGGGGGGGAGGTATGTGTTTTGGGGGGGGGGGAGGTATGTGTTTTGGGGGGGGGGAGGTATGTGTTTTGGGGGGGGGGTGTAAGAGTTCAGCGGGAGGAGTGAGGGAAGGAAACAGTTTGGCGGGAGATAGGAATTCGGGTGGGGGGGCTGCGGTGTGGATGTGTTGTGGGTTTGAAGGCAGTGAGGTGGGTAGAAAGAGCTCAGCAGCTGTAACGGCCCGCTAGACGGTGGTGAGCAGCACGGCGACAGTGGGCTGGGAGTGGAACTCTCGGCCTCCACACGGCGGGGTTGTGAGCTCGGGGCAAAACGCATGGGGAGCAAGAAAGGGGGAAGTGATGACGTATCCCAGACTGAAAATAAATAATGCTGGACAACTAACCAGCCATGATCTTATTGAATGGCGGAGCAGGTTCGAGGGGACAAACGGCCGACTCCTGCTCCGATTTCTGATGTACCTTTGAACAGACTTTTTGATTTTATATCTATGTGAACTTTCCCAGGAAATGGTTCTTCGTATTGATAACAACAATGAATTATCAGAAGGTGGCCAAATGAAGTTACTGAATGACAGTGTGAGGGAGCTGGATTAACATCAGTACAGATACAGTCAGTAACACAGGGCGCTGGGGAGAGGGGTTACTGAATGACAGTGTGAGGGAGCTGGATTAACATCAGTACAGATACAGTCAGTAACACAGGGTGCTGGGGGAGAGGGGTTACTGAGTGACAGTGTGAGGGACCTGGATTAACATCAGTACAGATACAGTCAGTAACACAGGGTGCTGGGGGAGAGGGGTTACAGAGTGACAGTGTGAGGGAGCTGGATTAACATCAGTACAGATACAGTCAGTGACATGGTGCTGGGGGAGAGGGGTTACTGAGTGACAGTGTGAGGGAGCTGGATTAACATCAGTACAGATACAGTCAGTAACACAGGGCGCTGGGGGAGAGGGGTTACTGAGTGACAGTGTGAGGGAGCTGGATTAACATCAGTACAGATACAGTCAGTAACACAGGGTGCTGGGGGAGAGGGGTTACTGAGTGACAGTGTGAGGGAGCTGGATTAACATCAGTACAGATACAGTCAGTAACACAGGGTGCTGTGGGAGAGGGGTTACTGAGTGACAGTGTGAGGGAGCTGGATTAACATCAGTAGAGATACAGTCAGTAACACAGGGTGCTGGGGGAGAGGGGTTACTGAGTGACAGTGTGAGGGAGCTGGATTAACATCAGTACAGATACAGTCAGTAACACAGGGTGCTGGGGGAGAGGGGTTACTGAGTGACAGTGTGAGGGAGCTGGATTAACATCAGTACAGATACAGTCAGTGACACAGGGTGCTGGGGGAGAGGGGTTACTGAGTGACAGTGTGAGGGAGCTGGATTAACATCAGTAGAGATACAGTCAGTAACACAGGGCACTGGGGGAGAGGGGTTACTGAGTGACAGTGTGAGGGAGCTGGATTAACATCAGTACAGATACAGTCAGTAACACAGGGTGCTGGGGGAGAGGGGTTACTGAGTGACAGTGTGAGGGAGCTGGATTAACATCAGTAGAGATACAGTCAGTAACACAGGGCGCTGGGGGAGAGGGGTTACTGAGTGACAGTGTGAGGGAGCTGGATTAACATCAGTACAGATACAGTCAGTAACACAGGGTGCTGGGGGAGAGGGGTTACTGAGTGACAGTGTGAGGGAACTGGATTAACATCAGTACAGATACAGTCAGTAACACAGGGTGCTGGGGGAGAGGGGTTACTGAGTGACAGTGTGAGGGAGCTGGATTAACATCAGTACAGATACAGTCAGTAACACAGGGCGCTGGGGGAGAGGGGTTACTGAGTAACAGTGTGAGGGAGCTGGATTAACATCAGTACAGATACAGTCAGTAACACAGGGTGCTGGGGGAGAGGGGTTACTGAGTGACAGTGTAAGGGAGCTGGATTAACATCAGTAGAGATACAGTCAGTAACACAGGGCGCTGGGGGAGAGGGGTTACTGAGTGACAGTGTGAGGGAGCTGGATTAACATCAGTACAGATACAGTCAGTAACACAGGGTGCTGGGGGAGAGGGGTTACTGAGTGACAGTGTGAGGGAGCTGGATTAACATCAGTAGAGATACAGTCAGTAACACAGGGTGCTGGGGGAGAGGGGTTACTGAGTGACAGTGTGAGGGAGCTGGATTAACATCAGTACAGATACAGTCAGTAACACAGGGTGCTGGGGGAGAGGGGTTACTGAGTGACAGTGTGAGGGAGCTGGATTAACATCAGTACAGATACAGTCAGTAACACAGGGCGCTGGGGGAGAGGGGTTACTGAGTGACAGTGTGAGGGAGCTGGATTAACATCAGTACAGATACAGTCAGTAACACAGGGTGCTGGGGGAGAGGGGTTACTGAGTGACAGTGTGATGGAGCTGGATTAACATCAGTACACATAGTCAGTAATACAGGGTGCTGGGGGGAGCGTTTACATTGTGAGGGAGGTGGATTATGCAGAGATAAGGTCAGTAGCACAAGGTGATTCAGTGACGAGCTAGGATCCCTTGCAGCATCAGAAACTCAGTAACGTCTGCCTTACATTGTAGGAGGCGCTGTATGTTGAATAGTTAAAGGAATAGAGATTGAACAGACTGGGTGAATATTCTCTAGAGTTTAGAAGAATGAGAGGTGATCTCATTGAAACACACACAATTTTTACAGGGCTTGACAGGGTAGATGCAGGGAGGGTGTTTCCTCAGGGCTGGGGAGTCGAGAACCAGGGGTCACAGTCTCAGGATAAGGGGTCGGCCATTTAGGACTGAGATGAGGAGAAACGTCTTCACTCAGAGGGTGGTGAATCTTTGGAATTCTCTGCCCCAGAAGCTCAGTCTTTGAGTATAGGAGGCATGAGAGATCATAGAAACATAGAAAATAAGTGCAGGAGTAGGCCATTCAGCCCTTCGAGCCTGCACCACCATTCAATAAGATCATGGCTGATCATTCACCTCAGTTCCCCTTTCCTGCTTTCTCTCCATACCCCTTAATCCCTTTAGCCGTAAGGACCATATCTAACTCCCTCTTGAATATATCTAATGAACTGGCATCAACAACTTTCTGCAGTAGTGAATTCCACAGGTTAACAACTCTGAGTGAAGAAGTTTCTCCTTATCTCAGTCCTAAATGGCTTACCCCTTATCCCTAGACCATGTTCCCTGGTTCTGGACTTCCCCAACATCGGGAACATTCTTCCTGCATTTAACCTGTCCAGTCCCATCAGAATTCTATATGTTTCCATGAGATCCCCCCTCATCCTTCTAAACTCCAGTGAACACAGGCCCAGTCGATCCAGTCTCTCCTCATATGTCAGTTCTGCCATCCCGGGAATCAGTCCGGTGAACTCTCGCTGCACCTCCCCCAATAGCAAGAACGTCCCTCCTCAGACCAGGAGACCAAAACTGTACACAATACCCCAGGTGAGGCCCCACCAAGGCCCTGCACAACCGCAGCAAGACCTCCCCGCTCCCACACTCAAATCCCCCAGCAACGAAGGCCAACATACCATTCGCCCTCCCCACCGCCCGCTGTGCCTGCATGCCAACCCTCAACGACTGATGTACCATGACACCCAGGTCTCGTTACACCTCCCCTTTTCCTAATCTGCCATTCAGGTAATATTCTGCCTTCGTGTTTTTGCCACCAAAGTAGATAACCCCACACCTATCCACACCACACTGTATCTGCCATGCATTTGCCCACTCACCCAACCTGTCCAAGTCACCATGCAGCCTCCTAGCATCCTCCTCACAGCTCACACCGCCACCCAGCCCAGCGTCATCTGCATACCCAGAGACACTACACTCAATTCCCTCATCAAAATCATTGATGTACACCATAAATAGCCGGGCTCCCAGCACTGAGCCCTGCGGCACCCCACTAGTCACTGCCCGCCATTCCGAAAAGGACCCGTTTATCCCGACTCTCTGCTTCCTGTCTGGCAACCAGTTCTCCATCCACGTCAGTACACTACCCCCAATACCATATGCTCCAATCCTGCACACCAACCTCTCCTGTGGGACCCCGTCAAAAGCCCCCCGAAAGTCCAAAGACACCACATCCACTGGCTCTCCCCCGTCCACCCTACCAGTTACATCCTCAAAAAATCCCAGAAGATTTGTCAAGCATGATATATATATTTAGATAGTAAAGGAACTGAGGGATATGGGGATCGAGCGGGAAAGTGGAGTTGAGGTCGAAGATCAGCCGTGATCGCACTGAATGGCGGAGCAGGCTTGAGGTGCCGAATGGCCGACTCCTGCTCCTGATTCTTATGCGATGGACAATCCCTTTACTTCAAACGGAAGCCTGATACTGAGGGGGGAGCTTCGCTGTCCCTCATGTACTTACTGTCAGTGTTTTGTGCGGAGCGTTATAACCGGCTGTTTCCCGGGTCAGCCCATTGAGATGTCACAATACATTGCACAGAGTAATGCTGATGGGAGTCCAACACTTACCATCTGCCTTATGTGAATGGGACCTGGTGCTCCTGAAAAGGCAGGGGTTGGGGGGGATGGGGGGAAATGGGAAAAGGAAACGTTAGTGCTTGTGTGTGGCAAAACACAGCAAATGACAACAGACAACAACTTTTATTTATATAGCGCCTTGAACGTCCCAAGACGCTTCACAGGAGCGGTGGGACGCGTATCGCTGCCGCGAAGACAGGGACCGCTCCCTGTTCACCAAAGGGGAGGGCCAAGCTGCCGACACTGCGGGGAGAAATGGGCCCCCCACCTGGCCGACTGAGTGGAGTGCCGGGCTGCACGATCGGGGCACGCGCCCCGCGAGCCAACGTAAACTAGCGGCAAGTCAGCCATTTTGTTTCCTTCAATTCGCCCCCCCCCCCCCCCCCCCCATCCCCCACCTAACCTCCGCCCCGCGAGCGGACTACAGCCCGGTACGCAGCCCCTGGCATCCCCCGGCGCAGCGGAGCGGGGTGCCGCCGGTTACTGCCGCTGCCAAACTCCCGTGGAATCTCACAGGAGTAGTCTACGTCGCCATACCCCGGCAAAAAGTGGTTTGTGCCCCCAGGGGTAGGTCGCTGCTCACAGGAGGCACCCCTGCCCCGAATCTCTTCCCCCTAAGCTCAGAACTAGGATACGTTCGAGTCCTGAGACTAAACATACAAGGTTTGTCGCAAGTACTGCAAACTTAAATTTACATACATAAGAATTAGGAGTCGGCCATTCGGCCCCTCGAGCCTGCTCCACCATTCAATGAGATCACGGCTGATCTTTGACCTCAACTCCACTTTCCCGCCCGATCCCTCGACTCCCTTAATATCGAAAAATCTCTCCATCTCGGCCTTGAAGACTGAGCCTCCACAGCCCTCTGGAGCAGAGAATTCCAAAGATTCACCCCACTCTGAGTGAAGAAATATGATCATGGCTGATCCTCTATCTCAACACCATATTCCCGCTTTTTCCCCATACCCCTTGATGTCTTTAAAATATAGAAATCTATCTATCTCCCTCTTAAATATATTCAGTGACTTGGCCCCCACAGCCTTCTGTGGTAGAGAATTCCACAGGTTCACCAGCCTCTGAGTGAAAACATTTCTCCTCATCTCGGTCCTAAATGGCCGACCCCTTAAACTGAGACTGCGATCCCTTGTTCTAGACTCCCCAGCCCGGGGGAAACATCCTCCCCGCATCCAGTCTGTCCAACCCCGTCAGAATTTTATACCTTTCAATAAGATCCCCTCTCATTCTTCTAAACTCGAGTGAATACAGGCCCAGTCGACCCAATCTCTCCTCATCTCAGGAATCAGTCTGGTGAACCTTCGCTGCATTCCCTCTATGGCAAGTATATCCTTCCTTAGGTAAGGAGACCAAAACTGCTGACAATACTCCAGGTGCGGTCTCACCAAGGCCATGTATAACAGGTTTGGATTGGAGGGGTGACCACCCCTATCGCTCTCCAACAATACCACAGCAGCAGCAACATTTTACCAAAAGGTCGGGCAGGAGTCGAGCCTGCGGTGACACCGGACCGAACGCTGACCATCACGGGGCTCGCCTGCAGAGGCTTCACGGGTAGCCGGCACACGTCTGGCACTCACCTTCCACCCCGTTCTGTTTGTTGAAGGCGCGTTTCCCCAGCAGGGACAGCGGCCCACGGTTGATATTTAGGAGGGTTCGGTTGGGCTCGCTAACTTTCAGAAGTCGAGGCTTCAACGGACCACGGGCAGCTGCAATTCAAACACACTCAGCATGAGACACAAGGAAGGAAGGAAGACCCTGTTTTTATCCACACCTCCGATAAATTACTGCCATTACATGGGCACACGCCATACATATTTTATGCACAAATGAATAATCACTTAATTATTATTTTGCGCAGTTTTGGCTGTGTGAGGATTGTTGGGACAGGACACTGGGAGAACTGCCTTCAAATAATGCCACAGGGATCTGTAGTGCTCACCTCAATCACAGGAAGGAGCTCGTTTAATTACATGTACAATGATACAACACAGAAACAGGCCATTCGGCCCATTCAGGAGTCTCTCAGTACTGCCCCTCCGACAGTGCAGCACTCCCTCAGTACTGCCCCTCCGACAGTGCGGCGCTCCCTCAGTACTGCCCCTCCGACAGTGCAGCACTCCCTCAGTACTGCCCCTCCGACAGTGCGGCACTCCCTCAGTACTGCTCCTCCGACAGTGAGGGGCTCCCTCAGTACTGCCCCTCCGACAGTGCGGCACTCCCTCGGTACTGCCCCTCCGACAGTGCGCCGCTCCCTCAGTACTGCCCCTCCGAATTGTCCTTTAGAAGGTGGTGATGAGCTGCTTTCTTGAATCGCTGCAGTTATGCATAGTGGACAACTGAGTGCCTGACTGGACCATTTCAGAAGGCAGTTAAAAGTCAACCACATTGCGGTGGGTGTGGAGTCACGTATAGACCAGACCAGATAAGGACGGCAGATTTCCTTCCCTAAAGTACATTAGTGGACCAGGTGAGTTTTTAGCACAATCCGCTAGTTCCATGGAGACCGTTATTAACACGAGCTTTTTACTCCAGATTTATTGAATTCACGGAGTTTAAATTCCCCAGCTGCCGTGGTGAGATTTGAACTTGTGTCTCTGGATCATTAATCCAGGGTCTGGGTTACTGGTCCAGTGACATAACCACTACGCTCCTGTACCTGATGAAACACTGGGCTAGCGCCCACAAACCCCCGACTCGGAGACAAGAGTGACACCACGTGCGCTGTCCTGGCATGGTGAGGGAATAATAAACAGGGGCGAGATAACTCCGAAACACGCGCTTGAAGATTTTCTTACCTAACTCCCCCAACTCCTTCATGATGGTGGCTAACGTTGGGCGTGGGGCCGGCCTGACCCGGAGCGGTTTCGTCGCTGCTTTCGGAAGCCTGACAGCACCTGCGGAGGGGGGAAGACACAGAGCTGGGGTTAGATCTCAGTGATGGTCGGGGGTGGGGGGGGGGGGGGAAAGAGGGCGGTGGGGTGGTGAGGGTATCAAGTCACGCGGAGCAAAGGCGGTTAGATGGAGTTAGGCCGCAGATCATCCGTGATCAAATACAATGGCAAAACAGCTTGAGGGGCTGAATGGCCTCCTCCTGTTCCTAATGTAACAGGCTCGAGGGGCTGAATGGCCTCCTCCTGTTCCTGTGTAACAGGCTCGAGGGGCTGAATGGCCTCCTCCTGTTCCTAATGTAACAGGCTCGAGGGGCTGAATGGCCTCCTCCTGTTCCTAATGTAACAGGCTCGAGGGGCTGAATGGCCTCCTCCTGTTCCTAATGTAACAGGCTCGAGGGGCTGAATGGCCTCCTCCTGTTCCTGTGTATCAGGCTCGAGGGGCTGAATGGCCTCCTCCTGTTCCTGTGTAACAGGCTCGAGGGGCTGAATGGCCTCCTCCTGTTCCTAATGTAACAGGCTCGAGGGGCTGAATGGCCTCCTCCTGTTCCTGTGTAACAGGCTCGAGGGGCTGAATGGCCTCCTCCTGTTCCTGTGTAACAGGCTCGAGGGGCTGAATGGCCTCCTCCTGTTCCTAATGTAACTTTAATATGCACATAGATTGGGCTAGCCAAACTGGAAGCAATACGGTGGAGGAGGATTTCCTGGAATGCATAAGGGATGGTTTTCTAGACCAATATGTCGAGGAACCAACTAGGGGGGAGGCCATCTTAGACTGGGTGTTGTGTAATGAGAGAGGATTAATTAGCAATCTCATTGTGCGAGGCCCCTTGGGGAAGAGTGACCATAATATGGTGGAATTCTGCATTAGGATGGAGAATGAAACAGTTAATTCAGAGACCATGGTCCAGAACTTAAAGAAGGGTAACTTTGAAGGTATGAGGCATGAATTGGCTAAGATAGATTGGCTAATGATACTTAAGGGGTTGACTGTGGATGGGCAATGGCAGACATTTAGAGAACGCATGGATGAATTACAACAATTGTACATTCCTGTCTGGCGTAAAAATAAAAAAGGGAAGGTGGCTCAACCGTGGCTATCTAGGGAAATCAGGGATAGTATTAAAGCCAAGGAAGTGGCATACAAATTGGCCAGAAATAGCAGCGAACCTGAGGATTGGGAGAAATTTAGAACTCAGCAGAGGAGGACAAAGGGTTTGATTAGGGCAGGGAAAATGGAGTACGAGAAGAAGCTTGCAGGGAACATTAAGGCGGATTGCAAAAGTTTCTATAGGTATGTAAAGAGAAAGAGGTTAGTAAAAACAAACGTAGGTCCCCTGCAGTCAGAATCAGGGGAAGTCATAACGGGGAACAAAGAAATGGCAGACCAATTGAACAAGTACTTTGGTTCAGTATTCACTAAGGAGGACACAAACAACCTTCCGGATATAAAAGTGGTCAGAGGGTCTATTAAAGAGGAGGAACTGAGGGAAATCTTTATTAGTCGGGAAATTGTGTTGGGGAAATTGATGGGATTGAAGGCCGATAAATCCCCAGGGCCTGATGGACTGCATCCCAGAGTACTTAAGGAGGTGGCCTTGGAAATAGCGGATGCATTGACAGTCATTTTCCAACATTTCTTTTCCATTGACTCTGGATCAGTTCCTATCGAGTGGAGGGTAGCCAATGTAACCCCACTTTTTAAAAAAGGAGGGAGAGAGAAAGCAGGGAATTATAGACCGGTCAGCCTGACCTCAGTAGTGGGTAAAATGATGGAATCAATTATTAAGGATGTCATAGCAGCGCATTTGGAAAATGGTGACATGATAGGTCCAAGTCAGCATGGATTTGTAAAAGGGAGATCATGCTTGACAAATCTTCTGGAATTTTTTGAGGATGTTTCCAATAAAGTGGACAAAGGAGTACCAGTTGATGTGGTATATTTGGACTTTCAGAAGGCTTTCGACAAGGTCCCACACAGGAGATTAATGTGCAAAGTTAAAGCACATGGGATTGGGGGTAGTGTGCTGACGTGGATTGAGAACTGGTTGTCAGACAGGAAGCAAAGAGTAGGAGTAAATGGGTACTTTTCGGAATGGCAGGCAGTGACTAGTGGGGTACCGCAGGGTTCTGTGCTGGGGCCCCAGCTGTTTACATTATACATTAATGATTTAGACGAAGGGATTAAATGTAGTATCTCCAAATTTGCGGATGACACTAAGTTGGGTGGCAGTGTGAGCTGCGAGGAGGATGCTATGAGGCTACAGAGTGACTTGGATAGGTTAGGTGAGTGGGCAAATGCGTGGCAGATGAAGTATAATGTGGATAAATGTGAGGTTATCCACTTTGGTGGTAAAAACAGAGAGACAGACTATTATCTGAATGGTGACAGATTAGGAAAAGGGAAGGTGCAACGAGACCTGGGTGTCATGGTACATCAGTCATTGAAGGTTGGCATGCAGGTACAGCAGGCGGTTAAGAAAGCAAATGGCATGTTGGCCTTCATAGCGAGGGGATTTGAGTACAGGGGCAGGGAGGTGTTGCTACAGTTGTACAGGGCCTTGGTGAGGCCACACCTGGAGTATTGTGTACAGTTTTGGTCTCCTAACTTGAGGAAGGACATACTTGCTGTTGAGGGAGTGCAGCGAAGATTCACCAGACTGATTCCCGGGATGGTGGGACTGACCTATCAAGAAAGACTGAATCAACTGGGCTTGTATTCACTGGAGTTCAGAAGAGTGAGAGGGGACCTCATAGAAACGTTTAAAATTCTGACGGGTTTGGACAGGTTGGATGCAGGAAGAATGTTCCCAATGTTGGGGAAGTCCAGAACCAGGGGTCACAGTCTAAGGATAAGGGGTAAGCCATTTAGGACCGAGATAAGGAGAAACTTCTTCACCCAGAGAGTGGTGAACCTGTGGAATTCTCTACCACAGGAAGTAGTTGAGGCCAATTCACTAAATATATTCAAAAGGGAGTTAGATGAAGTCCTTAGTACTCGGGGGATCAAGGGGTATGGCGTGAAAGCAGGAAGTGGGTACTGAAGTTTCATGTTCAGCCATGAACTCGTTGAATGGCGGTGCAGGCTAGAAGGGCTGAATGGCCTGCTCCTGCACCTATTTTCTATGTTTCTATGTTTCTATGTAACAGGCTCCAGGGGCTGAATGGCCTCCTTCTGTTCCTAATGTAACAGGCTCGAGGGGCTGAATGGCCTCCTCCTGTTCCTGTGTAACAGGCTCGAGGGGCTGAATGGCCTCCTCCTGTTCCTAATGTAACAGGCTCGAGGGGCTGAATGGCCTCCTCCTGTTCCTAATGTAACAGGCTCGAGGGGCTGAATGGCCTCCTCCTGTTCCTAATGTAACAGGCTCGAGGGGCTGAGTGGCCTCCTCCTATTCCCATTCCTCCAGCAACCCAACTCTCACAGCGAAGCTTGTCCCGCCAATATCCTGCGTACTGTGCACACTTTTGATCTCCTTATTTAAGGAAGGATATACTTTGCATTGGAGGTAGTTCAAAGAAGGTTCACGAGGTTGATTCTGGAGATGAAGGGGCTGTCTTATGAAGAAAGGTTGAGCAGGTTGGGCCTGTACTCACTGGAGTTTAGAAGAATGAAAGGTTATTGAAACATGAAAGATTGTGAGGGGACTGGACAGGGTGGATGCAGAGAGGATGTTTCCCCTCGTGGGGGAACCTAGAACTAGGGGGCATATTTCAGAATAAGAAGTCGCCCATTTAAAACTGAGATGAGGAGGAATTTCTTCTCTCAGAGGGTTGTAAATCTGTGGAATTCTCTGCCCCAGAGAGCTGTGGAAGCCGGGACATTGAATATATTCAAGGTGGAGATACAGATTTTGAACAATAAGAGAGTGAAGGGTTATGGGGAGCGAGCGGGGAAGTGGAGTTGAGGGCAGGGTCAGATCAGCCATGGTTTAATTGAATGGTGGAGCAGGCTCAAGTGGCAGTATGGCTGACTCCGGCTCCTATTTATTATGTCGAATGTCAAGTACGGAAACAGGCCCAACACGTGCGTGCTGGTGTTTACACACGAGCCTGCTCCCATCCCTCTCCCTCTCTCTGCATATCCTTCTATTCCTTTCTCCCATGTGTGTTTACCCAGCTTCTCCTTAAGGGAATCTCTGTTATTCGCATCAACCACTTCCTGTGGTAGCAAGTTCCATATTCGCACACATAGGACACAGCCACACACGGCTCACCTCCCTCCCCCACACACACACACTGCCCCCCACACACACAGTCCCCCCCCACCACACACACACACTGCCCTCCCCCCCACACACACTGCACCCCCCCCACACACACACAGTCCCCCCCCCACACACACAGTACCCCCCCCCCACACATACACAGTTCCCCCCCCACACACACACACAGTCCCCCCCCCACACACACAGTACCCCCCCCCACACATACACAGTTCCCCCCCCCACACACACACACTGCACCCACCCCCCACACACACACACTGCACCCACCCCCACACACACACTGCACCCACCCCCCACACACACACACTGCACCCAACCCCACACACACACTGTTTCCCCCCCACCACACACACACAATGCCCCCCCCACACACACACACACTGCCCCATACACACACACTGTTCTCCCCCCCCACACACTGTTCCCCCCCCCACACACACACTGCACCCCCCCCCACCCACACACTGTTCCCCCCACACAAACTGCCCCCTCCACACACACACACTGCCCCACCCACACATACACACTGTTCCCCCCCCCACACATAGACACACACACAGCCCCCCCACCCCACACAAACAGACTGCCCCCCCCACACACACACACACTGCCCCCCCCCCCACACACACACACACAAACACTGCATCTCCACACACACACACAGCCCCCCTCCACACACACATACTGCCCCCCCACACACACACACTGCCCCCCCCACACACACACACACTGCCCCCCCACACACACACAGCCCTCCCAACACACACAGCCCTCCCAACACACATACACACTGCCCCCCCACAAACACTGCCCCCCCCCACACACGCACACTGCCCCCACCACACACGCACACTGCCCCCCCCACACAGCCCCCTCAAACACACACTGCCCCCCCCACACACACACACTGCACCCCCCCCCCCACACACACACTGCACCCCCCCCCCCACACACACACACTGCCCCCCCCCACACATACACAGTCCCCCCCCACACACACACTCTGCACCCACCCCCCACACACACACACACTGCACCCAACCCCACACACACTGCACCCACCACACACTGCCCCCCCCCCCACACATACACAGTCCCCCCCCACACACACACTCTGCACCCACCCCCCACACACACACACACTGCACCCAACCCCACACACACACACTGCACCCCCCACACACTGCCCCCCCCCCCACACACTGCCCCCCCCCCACACACTGCCCCCCCCACACACACACTGCCCCCCCCCCCACGCACACACTGCCCCCCCCACACACGCACACACTGCCCCCCCCCACACACACACACTGTCCCCCCCACACACACACACACTGCCCCCCCACACACACACACACTGCCCCCCCACACACACACACACACACACACTGCCCCCTCACACACACACACTGCCCCCCCACACACACACTGCCCCCCCCACACACACAGACCCCCCCACACACACACAGCCCCCCCCCACACACACACAGCCCCCCACCCACACACACTGACCCCCCCACACACACTGCCCCCCCCCACCACACTGCCCCCCCCCACACACACACACTCACACTGCCCCCCCCACACACACTGCCCCCCACCCCCACACACACTGCCCCCCCCCCCAACACACACACACACCCCCCCAACACACACTGCCCCCCACCCCCACACACACTGCCCCCCACCCCCACACACACTGCCCCCCCACACACACACACACACACTGCCCCCCCCACAAACACACACACACACTGCCGCCCCCCACACACACACACACATAGCCCCACCCACACACACAGCCCCCTCACACACACACAGCCCCCACACACGCACACTGCCCCCCCTCACACACAGCCCCCTCAAACACACACAGCCCCCCTCCACACACACACAGACCCCCCCACACACAGCCCCCCCCACACACACACACTGCCCCCCCCCACACACACACTGCCCCCCCCCACACACACACACTGCACCCCCCCCCACACACACACACTGCCCCCCCCTCCCCACCACACACACTGCCCCCCACCTCACACGCGCACTGCCCCCCACACACACACACTGCCCCCCCCCACACACACACACTGCACCCCCCCCACACACACACACTGCCCCCCCCACACACACACACTGCACCCCCCCCCCACACACACACACTGCACCCCCCCCCACACACACACACTGCCCCCCCCTCCCCACCACACACACTGCCCCCCACCTCACACGCGCACTGCCCCCCACACACACACACTGCCCCCCCCCACACACACACACTGCAACCCCCCCACACACACACACTGCACCCCCCCCACACACACACACACTGCCCCCCCCACCCCACACACAGCCCTACCCCACACACACACTGCCCCCCCCCACACACACACACTACCGCCTCACACACACACACTGCCCCCCCACACACACACACAACCGCCTCACACACACACACTGCCCCCCCCACACACACACACACACACACTGCCCCCCCCACCCCACACACTGCCCCACACCCACACACACTGACCCCCCCACACACACTGCCCCCCCCACACACACACAATGCCCCCCCCCCCACACACACTGCCCCCCCCCCACACACACACACTGCAACCCTCCAAACACTGCCCCCCCACACACACATCCCCCCCACACACACTGCCCCCCCCACACACACACACTGCCCCCCCCACACACACACACTCACACTGCCCCCCCCACACACACACACTCCCCACCCCCCACACACACACACACACTGCCCCCTCACACACACACACTGCCCCCCCACACACACACAGCCCCCCCCACACATACACATACTGTCCCCCCCCACACACACACACACATCCCCCCCACACACACTGCCCCCCCCCACACACACACACACACTGCCCCCCCACACACACACAGCCCCCCCCACACATACACACACACAGCCCTACCCCACACACACACTGCCCCCCCCACACACACACACTACCGCCTCACACACACACACTGCCCCCCCACACACACACACTGCCCCCCCACACACACACACAACCGCCTCAAACACACACACTGCCCCCCCACACACACACACTGCCCCCCCCACACACACACACACACTGCCTCCCCCACCCCACACACTGCCCCACACCCACACACACTGACCCCCCCCCACACACACAATGCCCCCCCCCCACACACACTGCCCCCCCCCACACACACACACTGCAACCCTCCAAACACTGCCCCCCCACACACACATCCCCCCCACACACACTGCCCCCCCCCCCCCACACACACACACACACTGCCCCCCCACACACACACAGCCCCCCCCACACATACACATACTGTCCCCCCCCACACACACACACACTGCCCCCTCACACACACACACTGCCCCCCCACACACACACACTGCCCCCCCACACACACACACACATACTGTCCCCCCCACACATACACATACTGTCCCCCCCCACACACACACACACTGCCCCCTCACACACACACACTGCCCCCCCACACACACACACTGCCCCCCCCACACACACACACTGCCCCCCCACACACACACACTGCCCCCCCACACACACACAGCCCCCCCCACACATACACATACTGTCCCCCCCCACACACACACACACTGCCCCCTCACACACACACACTGCCCCCCCACACACACACACTGCCCCCCCACACACACACAGCCCCCCCCACACATACACATACTGTCCCCCCCCACACACACACACACTGCCCCCTCACACACACACACTGCCCCCCCACACACACACACTGCCCCCCCACACACACACACACACACTGTCCCCCCCACACATACACATACTGTCCCCCCCCACACACACACACACTGCCCCCTCACACACACACACTGCCCCCCCACACACACACACTGCCCCCCCCACACATACACATACTGTCCCCCCCCACACACACACACACACTGCCCCCCCCCCCACACACACACACTGCCCCCCCCCCCCCACACACACTGCCCCCCCCCTCACACGCGCACTGCCCCACACCCACACACACACACACTGCCCCCCCCCACACACACACACTGCACCCCCCCCACACACACTGCCCCCCCCACCCCACACACAGCCCCCCCCCACACACACACTGCCCCACACCCACACACACTGACCCCCCCACACACACTGCCCCCCCCACACACAATGCCCCCCCCACACACACAATGCCCCCCCCCCACACACACACTGCCCCCCCCCACACACACACACTGCAACCCTCCAAACACTGCCCCCCCCACACACACACAGCCCGCCCCCCACACACACACTGCCCCCCCCCCACACACACACACTCACACTGCCCCCCCCACACACACACACTCCCCCCCCCCACACACACACACACCCCCAACACACACTGCCCCCCACCCCCACACACACTGCCCCCCCACACACACACACTGCCCCCCCCACACACACACACACACACACTGCCCCCCCACACACACACACACTGCCCCCCCACACACACACACACACACACACACACACTGCCCCCTCACACACACACACTGCCCCCTCACACACACGCACACTGCCCCCCCTCACACACAGCCCCTCAAACACACACAGCCCCCCTCCACACACACACAGACCCCCCCACACACTGCTCCCCCCCCCACACACACACACTGCACCCCCCACACACACTGCCCCCCCCACACACACACACTGCACCCCCCCCCCACACACACACTGCACCCCCCCCCCACACACACACACTGCCCCCCCCACACACACACACTGTCCCCCCCACACACACACACTGCCCCCCCCACACACACACACTCACACTGCCCCCCCCACAGACACACACTCCCCACCCCCCACACACACATCCCCCCACACACACACTGCCCCCCCCCACACACACACACACTGCCCCCCCACACACACACAGCCCCCCCCCCCCACACACACACTGCCCCCCCACCACACACACACTGCCCCCCCACACACACATACTGTCCCCCCCCCACACACACACTGCCTCCCCCACACACACACTGCCCCCCCCCCACACACACACACTGCACCCCCCCACACACACACACTGCACCCCCCCCCACACACACACTGCACCCCCCCCCCACACACACACACTGCCCCCCCCACACACACACACTGTCCCCCCCACACACACACACTGCCCCCCCCCACACACACACACTCACACTGCCCCCCCCACACACACACTGCCCCCCCCACACTGCCCCCCACCCACACACACACACTGCACCCCCCCCACACACACTGCCCCCCCCTCCCCACCACACACACTGCCCCCCCCCTCACACGCGCACTGCCCCCCCACACACACACACACTGCAACCCTCCAAACACTGCCCCCCCCCACACACACAGCCCGCCCCCCACACACACACACTGCCCCCCCCCCCACACACACACACTCACATTGCCCCCCCCACACACACACACTCCCCCACCCACACACACACACACACCCCCAACACCCACACACACTGCCCCCCCCACACACACACTGCCCCCCCCACACACACACACACTGCCCCCCCCACACACACACACAGACACACACTGCCCCCCCCCACACACACACATAGCCCCACCCAGACACACTGCCCCCCACCCCCACACACACAGGCCCCTCACACACACACACTGCCCCCCCTCACACACAGCCCCCTCAAACACACACAGCCCCCCTCCACACACACACAGACCCCCCCCCCCACACACTGCCCCCCACACACACACTGCACCCCCCCCACACACACACACTGCCCCCCCCACACACACACACTGCCCCCCCCACACACACACACTGCCCCCCCCACACACACACACTGCCCCCCCCACACACAGCCCCCCCCCCACACACACACACTGCACCCCCCCACACACACTGCCCCCCCCACACACACACACACTGGCCCCCCCCCCACACACACACACACTGTCCCCCCCCCCCACACACACACACTGTCCCCCCCCACACACACACATCTGCCCCCCCCACACACACACACTCACACTGCCCCCCCACAGACACACACTCCCCACCCCCCACACACACACACTGTCCCCCCCACACACACACACTGCCCCCCCCACACACACACACACATACTGTCCCCCCCACACACACACTGCCCCCCCCCACACACACACACACACTGCACCCCCCCCACACACACACACTGCACCCCCCCCACACACACACACTGCACCCCCCACACACACTGCCCCCCCCACACACACACACTGCACCCCCCCCCACACACACACACTGCCCCCCCCCCACACACACACACTGCCCCCCCCCACACACACACACTGTCCCCCCCACACACACACACTGCCCCCCCCCACACACACACACTCACACTGCCCCCCCCACAGACACACACTCCCCACCCCCCACACACACATCCCCCCACACACACACTGCCCCCCCCCACACACACACACACTGCCCCCCCACACACACACTGCCCCCCCCACACACACTGCCCCCCCACACACACACAGCCCCCCCCCCCCACACACACACTGCCCCCCCACCACACACACACTGCCCCCCCACACACACATACTGTCCCCCCCCCCCACACACACACTGCCTCCCCCACACACACACTGCCCCCCCCCCACACACACACACTGCACCCCCCCCACACACACACACTGCACCCCCCCCACACACACACACTGCACCCCCCCCCACACACACACACTGCACCCCCCCCCACACACACACACTGCCCCCCCCCTCACACGCGCACTGCCCCCCCACACACACACACTGCCCCCCCCCACACACACTGCCCCCCCCACACTGCCCCCCACCCACACACACACAGGCCCCTCACACACACACACTGCCCCCCCTCACACACAGCCCCCTCAAACACACACAGCCCCCCTCCACACACACACAGACCCCCCCACACACTGCCCCCCCCCCCCACACACTGCCCCCCACACACACACACTGCCCCCCCCACACACACACACTGCACCCCCCCCACACACACACACTGCCCCCCCCACACACACACACTGCCCCCCCCACACACACACACTGCCCCCCACACACACACACTGCCCCCCCCACACACACACACTGCACCCCCCCACACACACACACTGCCCCCCCCCACACACACACACTGCCCCCCCCACACACACACACTGTCCCCCCCCACACACACACATCTGCCCCCCCCACACACACACACTCACACTGCCCCCCCCACAGACACACACTCCCCACCCCCCACACACACTGTCCCCCCCCCCACACACACACACTGTCCCCCCCACACACACACACTGCCCCCCCCACACACACACACACATACTGTCCCCCCCACACACACACTGCCCCCCCCCCACACACACACACACTGCACCCCCCCCACACACACACACTGCACCCCCCCCCCACACACACACACACTGCACCCCCCCCACACACACACACTCACACTGCCCCCCCCACAGACACACACTCCCCACCCCCCACACACACATCCCCCCACACACACACTGCCCCCCCCCCCACACACAAACACACTGCCCCCCCACACACACACACACTGCCCCCCACACACACACTGCCCCCCCCACACACACACAGCACCCCCCCCCACACACACACACTGCCCCCCCCCCCACACACACACACACTGCCCCCCCACACACACACACACTGCCCCCCCACACACACACACTGCCCCCCCCACACACACACAGCACCCCCCCCCACACACACACACTGCCCCCCCACCCCACACACTGCCCCCCCCACACACACACACACTGCCCCCCCACACACACACATACTGTCCCCCCCCACACACACATACTGTCCCCCCCCACACACACACACACACTGCCCCCCCCCCACACACACTGCACCCCCCCCACACACACACACTGCACCCCCCCCCCACACACACACACTGCCCCCCCCTCACACGCGCACTGCACCCCCCCACACACACACACTGCACCCCCCCCCCCACACACACACACTGCCCCCCCCTCCCCACCACACACACTGCCCCCCCCTCACACGCGCACTGCCCCCCCCACACTGCCCCCCCCCCCACACACACACTGCACCCCCCCCCACACACACTGCCCCCCCCTCCCCACCACACACACTGCCCCCCCCTCACATGCGCACTGCCCCCCCACACACACACACTGCCCCCCCCACACACACACTGCCCCCCCCACACTGCCCCCCCCCACACACACACACACACTCACACTGCCCCCCCCACACACACACACTCCCCCCCCCCCCACACACACACACACACCCCCAACACACACTGCCCCCCCCACACACACACACTGCCCCCCCCCACACACACACACACAGCCCCCTCAAACACACACAGACCCCCTCCACACACACACAGACCCCCCCCACACACTGCCCTCCCCCACACACTGCCCCCCCCGACACACACACTGCCCCCACCCACACACACACACTGCACCCCCCCCACACACACACACTGCACCCCCCCCACACACACACACTGCACCCCCCCCACACACACAGACTGCCCCCACCACACACACACACACTGCCCCCCCCCACACACACACACTACCGCCTCACACACACACACTGCCCCCCCACACACACACAGCCCCCCCCACACACACACACTGCCCCCCCCACCCCACACACTGCCCCACACCCACACACACTGACCCCCCTACACACACTGCCCCCCCCACACACACTGCCCCCCCCACACACACTGCCCCCCCCCACACACACACACTGCAACCCTCCAAACACTGCCCCCCCCACACACACAGCCCGCCCCCCACACACACTGCCCCCCCCACCCCACACACTGCCCCACACCCACACACACTGACCCCCCTACACACACTGCCCCCCCCACACACACACAGCCCCCCCCACACACACACACTGCCCCCCCCACCCCACACACTGCCCCACACCCACACACACAATGCCCCCCCCACACACACTGCCCCCCCCCACACACACACACTGCAACCCTCCAAACACTGCCCCCCCCACACACACAGCCCGCCCCCCACACACACTGCCCCCCCCACACACACACACTCACACTGCCCCCCCCCACACACACACATCCCCCCCACACACACTGCCCCCCCCACACACACACACACACTGCCCCCCCACATACACACACAGCCCCCCCCACACATACACACACTGCCCCCTCACACACACACACTGCCCCCCCACACACACACACTGCCCCCCCACACATACACTGCCCCCCCCCACACACACACACTGCACCCCCCCCACACACACACACTGCACCCCCCCCCACACACACACACTGCACCCCCCACACACACACTGCCCCCCCCCACACACACACACTGCACCCCCCCCACACACACACACTGCACCCCCCCCCACACACACACAGCCCCCCCACACATACACATACTGTCCCCCCCCACACACACACACACTGCCCCCCCCACACACACACTGCCCCCCCCCACACACACACACTGCACCCCCCCCACACACACACACTGCACCCCCCCCCACACACACACAGCCCCCCCACACATACACATACTGTCCCCCCCCACACACACACACACTGCCTCCCCCACACACACACTGCCCCCCCCCCACACACACACTGCCCCCCCCCCACACACACACACTGCACCCCCCTCCCCACCACACACACTGCCCCCCCCCTCACACGCGCACTGCCCCCCCCTCCCCACCACACACACTGCCCCCCCCCTCACACGCGCACTGCCCCCCCACACACACACACTGCCCCCCCCCACACACACACACTGCACCCCCCCCACACACACTGCACCTCCCCCACACACACACACACTGCCCCCCCCACCCCACACACAGCCCCCCCCCACACACACACACACTGCCCCCCCCACCCCACACACACTGCCCCCCCCTCACACGCGCACTGCCCCCCCACACACACACACTGCCCCCCCCCACACACACTGCACCCCCCCCACACACACTGCACCTCCCCCACACACACACACACTGCCCCCCCCCACCCCACACACAGCCCCCCCCACACACACACTGCCCCCCCCACACACACACTGCCCCCCCCACACACACACACACTGCCCCCCCCCACACACACACAATGCCCCCCCCCACACACACTGCCCCCCCCACACACACTGCCCCCCCCCACACACACTGCCCCCCCCCACACACACACACACTGCCCCCCCCACACACACACACAATGCCCCCCCCCACACACACTGCCCCCCCCACACACACTGCCCCCCCCCACACACACTGCCCCCCCCCACACACACACACTGCAACCCTCCAAACACTGCCCCCCCACACACACAGCCCGCCCCCCACACACACACACTCACACTGCCCCCACCACACACACACACTCCCCCCCCCACACACACACACACACACACCCCCAACACACACTGCCCCCCACCCCCACACACAGCCCCCCCCCAC
>NW_027252617.1:0-23074 GCF_044704955.1 Pristiophorus japonicus | reverse complement strand
TGGTGATGGGGAGGGGGCCGGGGGTGAGGTGAGGGGAGGGGCCGGGGGTGAGGTGAGGGGAGAGGCCGGGGGTGAGGTGAGGGGAGAGGCCGGGGGTGAGGTGATGGGAGGGGCCGGGGGTGAGATGATGGGAGGGGCCGGGGTGAGGTGAGGGGAGGGGCTGGGGGTGAGGGGAGTGAAGGAGCCGGGGGTGAGGGGAGGGGCGTGGCCGGGGGTGAGGGGAGGGGCGTGGCCGGGGGTCTGGGGAGGGGAGGGGCCGGGCGTGAGGTGAGGGGAGGGGCCTGGGGGTGAGGTGATGGGAGGGGCCGGGGGTGAGGTGATGGGAGGGGCCGGGGGTGAGGTGATGGGAGGGGCCGGGGGTGAGGTGATGGGAGGGGCCGGGGGTGAGGTGAGGGGAGGGGCCGGGAGGTGAGGGGAGGGGGCCGGGGGTGGAGGTGAGGGGAGGGGCCGGGGGGGTGAGGTGAGGGGAGAGGCCGGGGGTGAGGTGAGGGGAGAGGCCGGGGGTGAGGTGATGGGAGGGGCCGGGGGTGAGATGATGGGAGGGGCCGGGGTGAGGTGAGGTGATGGGAGGGGCCGGGGTGAGGTGAGGGGAGGGGCCGGAGGTGAGGGGAGGGGCCGGGGGTGAGGTGAGGGGAGGGGGCCGGGGGTGAGGTGAGGGGAGAGGCCGGGGGTGAGGTGAGGGGAGAGGCCGGGGGTGAGGTGATGGGAGGGGCCGGGGGTGAGATGATGGGAGGGGCCGGGGTGAGGTGAGGTGATGGGAGGGGCCGGGGATGAGGTGATGGGAGGGGCCGGGGGTGAGGTGATGGGAGGGGCCGGGGGTGAGGTGATGGAAGGGGCCGGGGGTGAGGTGATGGAAGGGGCCGGGGGTGAGGTGATGGGAGGGGCCGGGGGTGAGGTGATGGGAGGGGCCGGGGGTGAGGTGATGGGCGGGGCCGGGGGTGAGGTGATGGGAGGGGGCCGGGGGTGAGGTGATGGGCGGGGCCGGGGGTGAGGTGAGGTGAGGGAGGGGCCGGGGGTGAGGGTGATGGGAGGGGCCGGGGGTGAGGTGATGGGAGGGGCCGGGGGTGAGGTGATGGGAGGGGCCGGGGTGAGGTGATGGGAGGGGCCGGGGGTGAGGTGATGGGCGGGGCCGGGGGTGAGGTGAGGGGAGGAGCCGGGGGTGAGGTGAGGTGAGGTGAGGGGGGCCGGGGGTGAGGTGATGGGAGGGGCCGGGGGTGAGGTGATGGGAGGGGCCGGGGGTGAGGTGATGGGAGGGGCCGGGGGTGAGGTGATGGGAGGGGCCGGGGGTGGGAAGGTGATGGGAGGGGCCGGGGGTGAGGTGATGGGAGGGGCCTGGGGTGAGGTGATGGGAGGGGCCTGGGGTGAGGTGATGGGAGGGGGTGAGGTGAGGGGAGGGGCCGGGGGTGAGGTGAGGGGAGGGGCCGGGGGTGATGGGAGGGGCCGGGGTTGAGGTGATAGGAGGGGCCGGGGTTGAGGTGATGGGAGGGGCCGGGGGTGAGGTGATGGGAGGGGCCGGGGGTGAGGTGATGGGAGGGGCCGGGGGTGAGGTGAGGGGAGGGGCCGGGGGTGAGGTGAGGGGCGGGGCCAGGGGTGATGGGAGGGGAGAGGCCGGGGGTGAGATGATGGGAGGGGCCGGGGGTGAGGTGATGGGAGGGGCTGGGGGTGAGGTGATGGGAGGGGCCGGTGGTGAGGTGATGGGAGGGGCCGGGGGTGAGGTGATGGGAGGGGCCGGGGGTGAGGTGATGGGAGGGGCAGGGGGTGAGGTGATGGGAGGGGCCGGTGGTGAGGTGATGGGAGGGGCCGGTGGTGAGGTGATGGGAGGGGCCTGAGGTGAGGTGAGGGGAGGGGCCTGAGGTGAGGTGAGGGGAGGGGCCGGGGGTGAGGTGAGGGGAGGGGCCGGGGGTGAGGTGAGGGGAGGGGCCGGGGGTGAGGTGATGGGAGGGGCCGGGGGTGAGGTGATGGGAGGGGCCGGGGGTGAGGTGATGGGAGGGGCCGGGGGTGAGGTGATGGGAGGGGCCGGGGGTGAGGTGATGGGAGGGGCCGGGGGTGAGGTGATGGGAGGGACCGGGGGTGAGGTGAGGGAAGGGGCCGGGGGTGAGGTGAGGGGAGAGGCCGGGGGTGAGGTGAGGGGAGGGGCCGGGGGTTAGGGGAGGGGCCGGGGATGAGGTGATGGGAGGAGCCGGGGGTGATGGGAGGGGCCGTGGATGAGGTGATGGGAGGGGCCGTGGGTGATGGGAGGGGCTGGGGGTGAGGGGAGGGGCAGGGTGTGAGGTGAGGGGAGGGGCCGGGGTGAGGTGAGAGACCGGGGGTGAGGTGATGGGAGGGGCCGGGGGTGATGGGAGGGGCCGGGGGTGAGGTGATGGTAGGGGCCGGGGGTGAGGTGAGGGGAGGGGCCGGGGGTGAGGTGAGGGGAGGGGCCGGGGTGAGGTGATGGGAGGGGCCGGGGGTGAGGTGATTGGAGGGGCCGGGGGTGAGGTGATGGGAGGGGCCGGGGGTGAGGTGATGGGAGGGGCCGGGGGTGAGGTGATGGGAGGGGCCAGGGGTGAGGTGAGGGGAGGGGCCGGGGGTGAGGTGAGGGGAGGGGCCGGGGGTGAGGTAAGGGGAGGGGCCGGTGGTGAGGTGAGGGGAGGGGCCGGGGGTGAGGTGAGGGGAGGGGCCGGGGGTGAGGTGAGGGGAGGGGCCGGGGGTGAGGTGAGGGGAGGTGCCGGGGGTGAGGGGAGGGGCCGGGGATGAGGTGATGGGAGGGGCCGGGGATGATGGGAGGGGCCGGGGATGAGTTGATGGGAGGGGCCGGGGGTGAGGTGAGGGGAGGGGCCGGGGGTGAGGTGATGTGAGGGGCCGGGGGTGAGGTGATGGGCGGGGCCGGGGGTGAGGTGAGGGGAGGGGAGGGGCCGGGGGTGAGGTGATGGAAGGGGCCGGGGGTGAGGTGAGGTGAGGGGAGGGGCCGGGGGTGAGGTGATGGGAGGGGCCGGGGGTGAGGTGATGGGAGGGGCCGGGAGTGAGGTGATGGGAGGGGCCTGGGGTGAGGTGATGGGAGGGGGTGAGGTGAGGGGAGGGGCCGGGGGAGAGGTGAGGGGAGAGGCCGGGGGTGAGGGGAGGGGAGGGGCCGGGGTTGAGGTGATGGGAGGGGCCGGGGTTGAGGTGATGGGAGGGGACGGGGTTGAGGTGATGGGAGGGGCCGGGGGTGAGGTGATGGGAGGGGCCGGGGGTGAGGTGAGGGGAGGGGCCGGGGGTGAGGTGAGGGGAGGGGCCGGGGGTGAGGTGAGGGGAGGGGCCGGGGGTGAGGTGAGGGGCGGGGCCGGGGGTGATGGGAGGGGAGAGGCCGGGGGTGAGGTGATGGGAGGGGCCGGGGGTGAGGTGATGGGAGGTGCCGGGGGTGAGGTGATGGGAGGGGCCGGGGGTGAGGTGATGGGAGGGGCCGGGGGTGAGGTGAGGTGAGGGGAGGGGCCGGGGGTGAGGTGAGGTGAGGGGAGGGGCCGGGGGTGAGGTGAGGGGAGGGGCCGGGGGTGAGATGAGGTGAGGGGCCGGGGGTGAGGTGAGGGGAGGGGCCGGGGTGAGGTGATGGGAGGGGCCGGGGGTGAGGTGATGGGAGGGGCCGGGGGTGAGGTGATGGGAGGGGCCGGGGGTGAGGTGATGGGAGGGGCCGGGGGTGAGGTGATGGGAGGGGCCGGGGGTGAGGTGATGGGAGGGGCCGGGGGTGAGGTGATGGGAGGGGCCGGGGGTGAGGTGATGGGAGGGGCCGGGGTTGAGGTGAGGGGAGGGGCCGGGGGTGAGGTGAGGGGAGGGGCCGGGGGTGAGGTGAGGGGAGGGGCCGGGGGTGAGGTGAGGGGAGGGGCCGGGGGTGATGGGAGGGGCCGGGGGTGAGGTGAGGGGAGGGGCCGGGGGTGAGGTGAGGGGAGGGGCCGGGGGTGAGGTGAGGGGCCGGGGATGAGGTGAGGGGAGGGGCCGGGGGTGAGGTGAGGGGAGGGGCCGGGGGTGAGGTGAGGGGAGGGGCCGGGGGTGAGGTGAGGGGAGGGGCCGGGGGTGAGGTGAGGGGCCGGGGATGAGGTGATGGGAGGGGCCGGGGGTGAGGTGATGTGAGGGGCCGGGGGTGAGGTGATGTGAGGGGCCGGGGGTGAGGTGAGGGGAGGGGCCGGGGGTGAGGTGAGGGGAGGGGCCGGGGGTGAGGTGAGGGGAGGGGCCGGGGGTGAGGTGAGGGGAGGGGCCGGGGGTGAGGTGAGGGGCCGGGGATGAGGTGATGGGAGGGGCCGGGGGTGATGGGAGGGGAGGGGCCGGGGGTGAGGTGAGGGGAGGGGCCGGGGGTGAGGTGAGGGGAGGGGCCGGGGGTGAGGTGAGGGGCCGGGGATGAGGTGATGGGAGGGGCCGGGAGTGATGGGAGGGGCCGGGGATGAGGTGATGGGAGAGGCCGGGGGTGAGGTGATGTGAGGGGCCGGGGGTGAGGTGATGGGCGGGGCCGGGGGTGAGGTGATGGGCGGGGCCGGGGGTGAGGTGATGGGCGGGACCGGGGGTGAGGTGATGGGAGGGGCCGGGGGTGAGGTGAGGTGATGGGAGGGGCCGGGGGTGAGGTGATGGGAGGGGCCGGGGGTGAGGTGATGGGAGGGGCCTGGGGTGAGGTGATGGGAGGGGCCGGGGTTGAGGTGATGGGAGGGGCCGGGGTTGAGGTGATGGGAGGGGCCGGGGGTGAGGTGATGGGAGGGGCCGGGGGTGAGGGGAGGGGCCGGGGGTGATGGGAGGGGCCGGGGGTGAGGTGATGGGAGGGGCCGGGGTTGAGGTGATGGGAGGGGCCGGGGTTGAGGTGATGGGAGGGGCCGGGGTTGAGGTGATGGGAGGGGCCGGGGTTGAGGTGAGGGGAGCGGCCGGGGGTGAGGTGAGGGGAGGGGCCGGGGGTGAGGTGAGGGGCGGGGGGTGAGGTGAGGGGAGGGGCCGGGGGTGAGGTGAGGTGAGGGGAGGGGCCGGGGGTGAGGTGAGGGGAGGGGAGGGGCCGGGGGTGAGGTGATGGAAGGGGCCGGGGGTGAGGTGAGGTGAGGGGAGGGGCCGGGGGTGAGGTGATGGGAGGGGCCGGGGGTGAGGTGATGGGAGGGGCCGGGAGTGAGGTGATGGGAGGGGCCTGGGGTGAGGTGATGGGAGGGGGTGAGGTGAGGGGAGGGGCCGGGGGAGAGGTGAGGGGAGAGGCCGGGGGTGAGGGGAGGGGAGGGGCCGGGGTTGAGGTGATGGGAGGGGCCGGGGTTGAGGTGATGGGAGGGGACGGGGTTGAGGTGATGGGAGGGGCCGGGGGTGAGGTGATGGGAGGGGCCGGGGGTGAGGTGAGGGGAGGGGCCCGGGGTGAGGTGAGGGGAGGGGCCGGGGGTGAGGTGAGGGGAGGGGCCGGGGGTGAGGTGAGGGGCGGGGCCGGGGGTGATGGGAGGGGAGAGGCCGGGGGTGAGGTGATGGGAGGGGCCGGGGGTGAGGTGATGGGAGGTGCCGGGGGTGAGGTGATGGGAGGGGCCGGGGGTGAGGTGATGGGAGGGGCCGGGGGTGAGGTGAGGTGAGGGGAGGGGCCGGGGGTGAGGTGAGGTGAGGGGAGGGGCCGGGGGTGAGGTGAGGGGAGGGGCCGGGGGTGAGATGAGGTGAGGGGCCGGGGGTGAGGTGATGGGAGGGGCCGGGGTGAGGTGATGGGAGGGGCCGGGGGTGAGGTGATGGGAGGGGCCGGGGGTGAGGTGATGGGAGGGGCCGGGGGTGAGGTGAGGGGAGGGGCCGGGGGTGAGGTGATGGGAGGGGCCGGGGGTGAGGTGATGGGAGGGGCCGGGGGTGAGGTGATGGGAGGGGCCGGGGGTGAGGTGATGGGAGGGGCCGGGGGTGAGGTGATGGGAGGGGCCGGGGGTGAGGTGATGGGAGGGGCCGGGGGTGAGGTGATGGGAGGGGCCGGGGGTGAGGTGATGGGAGGGGCCGGGGGTGAGGTGATGGGAGGGGCCGGGGGTGAGGTGATGGGAGGGGCCGGGGGTGAGGTGATGGGAGGGGCCGGGGGTGAGGTGATGGGAGGGGCCGGGGGTGAGGTGAGGGGAGGGGCCGGGGGTGAGGTGAGGGGAGGGGCCGGGGGTGAGGTGAGGGGAGGGGCCGGGGGTGAGGTGAGGGGAGGGGCCGGGGGTGATGGGAGGGGCCGGGGGTGAGGTGAGGGGAGGGGCCGGGGGTGAGGTGAGGGGAGGGGCCGGGGGTGAGGTGAGGGGCCGGGGATGAGGTGAGGGGAGGGGCCGGGGGTGAGGTGAGGGGAGGGGCCGGGGGTGAGGTGAGGGGAGGGGCCGGGGGTGAGGTGAGGGGAGGGGCCGGGGGTGAGGTGAGGGGCCGGGGATGAGGTGATGGGAGGGGCCGGGGGTGAGGTGATGTGAGGGGCCGGGGCTGAGGTGAGGGGAGGGGCCGGGGGTGAGGTGAGGGGAGGGGCCGGGGGTGAGGTGAGGGGAGGGGCCGGGGGTGAGGTGAGGGGAGGGGCCGGGGGTGAGGTGAGGGGCCGGGGATGAGGTGATGGGAGGGGCCGGGGGTGATGGGAGGGGAGGGGCCGGGGGTGAGGTGAGGGGAGGGGCCGGGGGTGAGGTGAGGGGAGGGGCCGGGGGTGAGGTGAGGGGCCGGGGATGAGGTGATGGGAGGGGCCGGGAGTGATGGGAGGGGCCGGGGATGAGGTGATGGGAGAGGCCGGGGGTGAGGTGATGTGAGGGGCCGGGGGTGAGGTGATGGGCGGGGCCGGGGGTGAGGTGATGGGCGGGGCCGGGGGTGAGGTGATGGGCGGGACCGGGGGTGAGGTGATGGGAGGGGCCGGGGGTGAGGTGAGGTGATGGGAGGGGCCGGGGGTGAGGTGATGGGAGGGGCCTGGGGTGAGGTGATGGGAGGGGCCGGGGTTGAGGTGATGGGAGGGGCTGGGGTTGAGGTGATGGGAGGGGCCGGGGGTGAGGTGATGGGAGGGGCCGGGGGTGAGGGGAGGGGCCGGGGGTGATGGGAGGGGCCGGGGGTGAGGTGATGGGAGGGGCCGGGGTTGAGGTGATGGGAGGGGCCGGGGTTGAGGTGATGGGAGGGGCCGGGGGTGAGGTGAGGGGAGCGGCCGGGGGTGAGGTGAGGGGAGGGGCCGGGGGTGAGGTGAGGGGCGGGGGGTGAGGTGAGGGGAGGGGCCGGGGGTGAGGTGAGGGGAGGGGCCGGGGGTGAGGTGAGGGGAGGGGCCGGGGGTGAGGTGATGGGCGGGGCCGGGGGTGAGGTGATGGGAGGGGGTGAGGTGAGGGGAGGGGCCGGGGGTGAGGCGAGGGGAGGGGCCGGGGGTGAGGGGAGGGGCCGGGGTTGAGGGGAGGGGCCGGGGTTGAGGTGATGGGAGGCGCCGGGGTTGAGGTGATGGGAGGGGCCGGTGGTGAGGTGATGAGAGGGGCCGGGGGTGAGGTGATGGGAGGGGGTGAGGTGAGGGGAGCGGCCGGGGGTGAGGTGAGGGGAGGGGCCGGGGGTGAGGTGAGGGGCGGGGCCGGGGGTGATGGGAGGGGAGAGGCCGGGGGTGAGGGGAGGGGCCGGGGGTGAGGGGTGGGGCCGGGGGTGAGGTGATGGGAGGGGTCGGGGGTGAAGTGATGGGAGGGGCCGGGGGTGAGGTGAGGGGAGCGGCCGGGGGTGAGGTGAGGGGAGGGGCCGGGGGTGAGGTGAGGGGCGGGGCCGGGGGTGATGGGAGGGGAGAGGCCGGGGGTGAGGTGATGGGAGGGGCCGGGGTGAGGTGATGGGAGGGGCCGGGGGTGAGGTGATGGGAGGGGCCGGGGGTGAGGTGATGGGAGGGGCCGGGGGTGAGGTGATGGGAGGGGCCGGGGGTGAGATGATGGGAGGGGCCGGGGGTGAGGTGATGGGAGGGGCCGGGGGTGAGGTGATGGGAGGGGCCGGGGGTGAGGTGATGGGAGGGGCCGGGGATGAGGTGATGGGAGGGGCCGGGGGTGAGGTGATGGTTGGGGCCGGGGGTGAGGTGATGGGAGGGACCGGGGGTGAGGTGATGGGAGGGGCCGGGGGCGAGGTGATGGGAGGGGCCGGGGGTGAGGTGAGGGGAGGGGCCGGGGGTGAGGTGAGGGGAGGGGCCGGGGGTGAGGTGAGGGGAGGGGCCGGGGGTGAGGTGAGGGGAGGGGCCGGGGTGAGGTGAGGGGAGGGGCCGGGGGTGAGGTGAGGGGAGGGGCCGGGGGTGAGGTGAGGGGAGGGGCCGGGGGTGAGGTGAGGGGAGGGGCCGGGGATGAGGTGATGGGAGGGGCCGGGGGTGATGGGAGGGGATGGGATGAGGTGATGGGAGGGGCCGGGGGTGAGGTGAGGGGAGGGGCCGGGGTTGAGGTGATGGGAGGGGCCGGGGTTGAGGTGATGGGAGGCGCCGGGGGTGAGGTGATGGGAGGGGCCGGTGGTGAGGTGATGGGAGGGGCCGGGGGTGAGGTGATGGGAGGGGGTGAGGTGAGGGGAGGGGCCGGGGGTGAGGTGAGGGGAGGGGCCGGGGGTGAGGTGAGGGGAGGGGCCGGGGGTGAGGTGAGGGGTGGGGCCGGGGGTGATGGGAGGGGAGAGGCCGGGGGTGAGGTGAGGTGAGGGGAGGGGCCGGGGGTGAGGGGAGGGGCCGGGGTTGAGGTGCTGGGAGGGGCCGGGGGTGAGGTGATGGGAGGGGCCGGGGGTGAGGTGAGGGGAGCGGCCGGGGGTGAGGTGAGGGGAGGGGCCGGGGGTGATGGGAGGGGCCGGGGTTGAGGTGATGGGAGGGGCCGGGGTTGAGGTGATGGGAGGGGCCGGGGGTGAGGTGATGGGAGGGGCCGGGGGTGAGGTGAGGGGAGCGGCCGGGGGTGAGGTGAGGGGAGGGGCCGGGGGTGAGGGGAGGGGCGGGGGGTGAGGTGAGGGGAGGGGCCGGGGGTGAGGTGAGGGGAGGGGCCGGGGGTGAGGTGATGGGCGGGGCCGGGGGTGAGGTGATGGGCGGGGCCGGGGGTGAGGTGATGGGAGGGGGTGAGGTGAGGGGAGGGGCCGGGGGTGAGGCGAGGGGAGGGGCCGGGGGTGATGGGAGGGGCCGGGGTTGAGGTGATGGGAGGGGCCGGGGTTGAGGTGATGGGAGGCGCCGGGGTTGAGGTGATGGGAGGGGCCGGTGGTGAGGTGATGAGAGGGGCCGGGGGTGAGGTGATGGGAGGGGGTGAGGTGAGGGGAGCGGCCGGGGGTGAGGTGAGGGGAGGGGCCGGGGGTGAGGTGAGGGGCGCGGCCGGGGTTGATGGGAGGGGAGAGGCCGGGGGTGAGGGGAGGGGCCGGGGGTGAGGGGAGGGGCCGGGGGTGAGGGGTGGGGCCGGGGTTGAGGTGCTGGGAGGGGCCGGGGGTGAGGTGATGGGAGGGGTCGGGGGTGAAGTGATGGGAGGGGCCGGGGGTGAGGTGAGGGGAGCGGCCGGGGGTGAGGTGAGGGGAGGGGCCGGGGGTGAGGTGAGGGGCGGGGCCGGGGGTGATGGGAGGGGAGAGGCCGGGGGTGAGATGATGGGAGGGGCCGGGGGTGAGGTGATGGGAGGGGCCGGGGGTGAGGTGATGGGAGGGGCCGGGGGTGAGGTGATGGGAGGGGCCGGGGGTGAGGTGATGGGAGGGGCCGGGGGTGAGGTGAGGTGAGGGGAGGGGCCGGGGGTGAGGTGATGGGAGGGGCCGGGGGTGAGGTGAGGGGAAGGGTCGGGGGTGAGGTGAGGGGAGGGGCCGGGGGTGAGGTGAGGGGAGGGGCCGGGGGTGAGGTGAGGGGAGGGGCAGGGGGTGAGGTGAGGGGAGGGGCCGGGGGTGAGGTGATGGGAGGGGCCTGGGGTGAGGTGATGGGAGGGGCCGGGGGTGAGATGAGTGGAGGGGGTGAGGTGAGGGGAAGGGCCGGAGGTGAGGGGAGGGGCCGGGGGTGAGGTGAGGGGAGGGGCCGGGGGTGAGGTGATGGGAGGGGCCTGGGGTGAGGTGATGGGAGGGGCCTGGGGTGAGGTGATGGGAGGGGCCTGGGGTGAGGTGATGGGAGGGGCCGGGGGTGAGGTGATGGGAGGGGCCGGGGGTGAGGTGATGGGAGGGACCGGGGGTGAGGCGATGGGAGGGGCCGGGGGTGAGGCGATGGGAGGTGCCGGGGGTGAGGCGATGGGAGGGGCCGGGGGTGAGGCGAGGGGAGGGGCCGGGGGTGAGGCGAGGGGAGGGGCCGGGGGTGAGGTGAGGGGAGGGGCTGGGGGGGGTGAGGTGAGGGGAGGGGCCGGGGGGGGTGAGGTGAGGGGAGGGGCCGGGGGGTGAGGTGAGGGGAGGGGCCGGGGGTGAGGGGAGGGGCCGGGGCTGAGGTGATGGGAGGGGCTGGGGGTGAGGTGAGGGGAGAGGCCGGGGGTGAGGTGATGGGAGGGGCCAGGGGTGATGGGAGGGGCCGAGGGGAGGGGCCGGGGGTGAGGGGAGGGAGGGGCCGGGGGTGAGGTGAGGGGAGGGGCCGGGGATGAGGTGATGGGAGGGGCCGGGGATGAGGTGATGGGAGGGGCCGGGGATGAGGTGATGGGAGGGGCCGGGGGTGAGGTGAGGGGAGGGGCCGGGGATGAGGTGATGGGAGGGGCCGGGGATGAGGTGATGGGAGGGGATGAGGTGATGGGAGGGGCCGGGGATGAGGTGATGGGAGGGGCCGGGGGTGAGGTGAGGTGAGGGGAGGGGCCGGGGGTGAGGTTAGGGGAGGGGCCGGGGGGTGAGGTGATGGGAGGGGCCGGGGGTGAGGTTAGGGGAAGGGCCGGGGGTGAGGTGATGGGAGGGGCCGGGGGTGTGGTGAGGGGAGGGGCAGGGGGTGAGGTGATGGGAGGGGCCGGGGGTGTGGTGAGGGGAGGGGCAGGGGGTGAGGTGATGGGAGGGGCCGGGGGTGTGGTGAGGGGAGGGGCCGGGGGTGAGGTGATGGGAGGGGCCGGGGGTGAGTTGAGGGGAGGGGCCGGGGGTGTGGTGAGGGGAGGGGCCGGGGGTGTGGTGAGGGGAGGGGCCGGGGGTGAGGTGAGGGGAGGGGCCGGGGGTGAGGTGATGGGAGGGGCCGGGGGTGAGGGGAGGGGAGGGGCCGGGGTGAGGTGAGGGGAAGGGCAGGGGGTGAGGTGATGGGAGGGGCCGGGGGTGTGGTGAGGGGAGGGGCCGGGGGTGAGGTGATGGGAGGGGCCGGGGGTGAGGGGAGGGGCCGGGGTTGAGGTGATGGGAGGGGCCGGGGATGAGGTGATGGGAGGGGCCGGGGGTGAGGTGAGGGGAGGGGCCGGGGATGAGGTGATGGGAGGGGCCGGGGGTGAGGGGAGAGGCCGGGGGTGAGGGGAGAGGCCGGGGGTGAGGTGATGGGAGGGGAGGGGCCGGGGGTGAGGTGATGGGAGGGGCCGGGGGTGATGGGAGGGGCCGGGGGTGAGGGGAGGGGAGGGGCCGGGGGTGAGGTGATGGGAGGGGAGGGGCCGGGGGTGAGGTGAGGGGAGGGGCCGGGGGTGAGGTGAGGGGAGGGGCCGGGGATGAGGTGATGGGAGGGGCCGGGGGTGAGGGGAGAGGCCGGGGGTGAGGTGATGGGAGGGGAGGGGCCGGGGGTGAGGTGATGGGAGGGGCCGGGGGTGAGGTGATGGGAGGGGCCGGGGTTGAGGTGATGGGAGGGGCCGGGGGGTGAGGTGATGGGAGGGGCCGGGGGTGAGGTGATGGGAGGGGCCGGGGGTGAGGTGATGGGAGGTGCCGGGGGTGAGGTGATGGGAGGTGCCGGGGGTGAGGTGAGGGGAGGGGCCGGGGGTAAGGTGAGGGGAGGGGCCGGGGGTGAGGTGAGGGGAGGGGCCGGAAGGGTGAGGTGAGGGGAGGGGCCGGGGGTGAGGTGATGGGAGGGGCCTGGGGTGAGGTGATGGGAGGGGCCGGGGGTGAGATGAGTGGAGGGGGTGAGGTGAGGGGAAGGGCCGGGGGTGAGGTGAGGGGAGGGGCCGGGGGTGAGGTGAGGGGAGGGGCCGGGGGTGAGGTGATGGGAGGGGCCTGGGGTGAGGTGATGGGAGGGGCCTGGGGTGAGGTGATGGGAGGGGCCGGGGGTGAGGTGATGGGAGGGGCCGGGGGTGAGGTGATGGGAGGGGCCGGGGGTGAGGTGATGGGAGGGGCCGGGGGTGAGGCGATGGGAGGGGCCGGGGGTGAGGCGATGGGAGGTGCCGGGGGTGAGGCGATGGGAGGTGCCGGGGGTGAGGCGATGGGAGGTGCCGGGGGTGAGGTGATGGGAGGGGCCGGGGGTGAGGTGATGGGAGGGGCCGGGGGTGAGGTGATGGGAGGGGCCGGGGGTGAGGTGATGGGAGGGGCCGGGGGTGAGGTGATGGGAGGGGCCGGGGGTGAGGTGAGGGGAGGGGCCGGGGGTGAGGTGACGGGAGGGGCCGGGGGGTGAGGTGAGGGGAGGGGCCGGGGGTGAGGGGAGGGGCCGGGGCTGAGGTGATGGGAGGGGCCGGGGGTGAGGTGAGAGGCCGGGGGTGAGGTGATGGGAGGGGCCAGGGGTGATGGGAGGGGCCGAGGGGAGGGGCCGGGGGTGAGGGGAGGGGGGGTCGGGGGTGTGGTGAGAGGAGGGGCCGGGGGTGAGGTGAGGGGAGGGGCCGGGGATGAGGTGATGGGAGGGGCCGGGGATGAGGTGATGGGAGGGGCCGGGGATGAGGTGATGGGAGGGGCCGGGGGTGAGGTGAGGGGAGGGGCCGGGGATGAGGTGATGGGAGGGGCCGGGGATGAGGTGATGGGAGGGGCCGTGGGTGAGGTGAGGGGAGGGGCCGGGGGTGAGGTTAGGGGAGGGGCCGGGGGTGAGGTGATGGGAGGGGCCGGGGGTGAGGTTAGGGGAAGGGCCGGGGGTGAGGTGATGGGAGGGGCCGGGGGTGTGGTGAGGGGAGGGGCAGGGGGTGAGGTGATGGGAGGGGCCGGGGGTGTGGTGAGGGGAGGGGCAGGGGGTGAGGTGATGGGAGGGGCCGGGGGTGTGGTGAGGGGAGGGGCAGGGGGTGAGGTGATGGGAGGGGCCGGGGGTGAGGTGAGGTGAGGGGAGGGGCCGGGGGTGTGGTGAGGGGAGGGGCCGGGGGTGAGGTGATGGGAGGGGCCGGGGGTGAGGGGTGGGGAGGGGCCGGGGGTGAGGTGAGGGGAAGGGCAGGGGGTGAGGTGATGGGAGGGGCCGGGGGTGTGGTGAGGGGAGGGGCCGGGGGTGAGGTGAGGGGAGGGGCCTGTGGTGATGGGAGGGGCCGGGGATGAGGTGATGGGAGGGACCGGGGGTGAGGTGATGGGAGGGGCCGGGGGTGAGGTGATGGGAGGGGCCGGGGGTGAGGTGATGGGAGGGGCCGGGGGTGAGGGGAGGGGAGGGGCCGGGGGTGAGGGGAGGGGAGGGGCCGGGGATGAGGTGATGGGAGGGGCCGGGGGTGAGGGGAGAGGCCGGGGGTGAGGGGAGAGGCCGGGGGTGAGGTGATGGGAGGGGAGGGGCCGGGGGTGAGGTGATGGGAGGGGAGGGGCCGGGGGTGATGGGAGGGGCCGGGGGTGAGGTGATGGGGAGGGGCCGGGGGTGAGGTGATGGGAGGGGCCGGGGGTGAGGGGAGGGGAGGGGCCGGGGGTGAGGTGATGGGAGGGGCCGGGGGTGAGGTGATGTGAGGGGCCGGGGGTGAGGTGATGTGAGGGGCCGGGGGTGAGGTGATGTGAGGGGCCGGGGGTGAGGTGATGGGAGGGGCCGGGGGTGAGGTGATGGGAGGGGCCGGGGGTGAGTTGATGGGAGGGGCCGGGGGTGAGTTGATGGGAGGGGCCGGGGGTGAGGTGATGGGAGGGGCCGGGGGTGAGGTGATGGGAGGGGCCGGGGGTGAGGTGAGGGGAGGGGCCGGGGGTGAGGTGATGGGAGGGGCCGGGGGTGAGGTGATGGGAGGGGCCGGGGGTGAGGTGATGGGAGGGGCCGGGGGTGAGGTGATGGGAGGGGCCGGGGGTGAGGTGAGGGGAGGGGCCGGGGGTGAGGTGATGGGAGGGGCCGGGGGTGAGGTGATGGGAGGGGCCGGGGGTGAGGTGATGGGAGGGGCCGGGGGTGAGGTGATGGGAGGGGCCGGGGGTGAGGTGATGGGAGGGGCCGGGGTGAGGTGATGGGAGGGGCCGGGGGTGAGGTGATGGGAGGGGCCGGGGGTGAGGTGATGGGAGGGGCCGGGGGTGAGGTGATGGGAGGGGCCGGGGGTGAGGTGAGGGGAGGGGCCGGGGGTGAGGTGAGGGGAGGGGCCGGGGGTGAGGTGATGGGAGGGGCCGGGGATGAGGTGAGGGGAGGGGCCGGGGGTGAGGTGATGGGAGGGGCCGGGGATGAGGTGATGGGAGGGGCCGGGGTGAGGTGATGGGAGGGGCCGGGGGTGAGGTGATGGGAGGGGCCGGGGGTGAGGTGATGGGAGGGGCCGGGGGTGAGGTGATGGGAGGGGCCGGGGATGAGGTGATGGGAGGGGCCGGGGTGAGGTGATGGGAGGGGCCGGGGTGAGGTGATGGGAGGGGCCGGGGATGAGGTGATGGGAGGGGCCGGGGGTGAGGTGAGGGGAGGGCCGGGGGTGAGGTGAGGGGAGGGGCCGGGGGTGATGGGAGGGGCCGGGGATGAGGTGATGGGAGGGGAGGGGCCGGGGATGAGGTGATGGGAGGGGCCGGGGGTGAGGTGAGGGGAGGGCCGGGGGTGATGGGAGGGGCCGGGGATGAGGTGATGGGAGGGGCCGGGGGTGAGGTGAGGGGAGGGCCGGGGGTGAGGTGAGGGGAGGGGCCGGGGGTGATGGGACGGGCCGGGGATGAGGTGATGGGAGGGGCCGGGGGTGAGGTGAGGGGAGGGGCCGGGGATGAGGTGATGGGAGGGGAGGGGCCGGGGATGAGGTGATGGGAGGGGCCGGGGGTGAGGTGAGGGGAGGGGCCGGGGATGAGGTGAGGGGAGGGGCCGGGGATGAGGTGAGGGGAGGGGCCGGGGGTGAGGTGATGGGATGGGCCGGGGATGAGGTGATGGGAGGGGCCGGGGGTGAGGTGAGGGGAGGGGCCGGGGGTGATGGGAGGGACCGGGGATGAGGTGATGGGAGGGGCCGGGGGTGAGGGGAGGGTCCGAGGATGATCTATGCCGCTGGGGATTTGTACTCCATGGTGTATTTCATGGCGGAGCAGGCTCGAGGGGCCGTATGGCCGACTCCTGCTCCTATTTCTGATGTTGCTCCTCCTCCTTCCCTCCGTAGTCTTACGCGGCACACAGGTCCAGGAGCAGATTGTGATCGGCACGCCAGGAACAGTCCTTGACTGGTGCTTCAAGCTCCACTGTGTGGACACAAGTCGCATCAGTGTCTTTGTGCTCGACGAGGCAGACGTGATGATTGACACGCAGGGCTACCTGGACCAGAGCCTGCGCATTCACAGGTAAAACCCCGGGGCTCCTCGGGGACCCAAGCTCCAAGCCATCGGCCGTCCCTCGGAATCGAGGAAGACTTGCCTCCACTCTTAACATGAGTCCTTAGCTGACTGAACAGCCCAATACGAGAGCCACAGTCCCTGTCACAGGTGGGACAGACAGTGGTTGAGGGAAGGGGAGGGTGGGACTGGTTTGCCGCACGCTCCTTCCGCTGCCTGCGCTTGCTTTCTGCACGCTCTCGGCGACGAGACTCGAGATGCTCAGCGCCCTCCCGGATGCACTTCCACCACTTAGGGGCGGACTGGTCTTTGGGCCCAGGGACTCCCAGGTGTCGGTGGGGATGTTGCACTTTATCAGGGAGGGGGGTGTCCCTTGTAACGTTTCCTCTGCCCGCCTGGGGCTCGCTTGCCGTGAAGGAGTTCCGAGTAGAGCGCTCGCTTTGGGAGTCTCGTGTCTGGGGCGTGCGGACGATGTGGCCCTGCCCAGCGGAGCTGGTCGAGTGTGGTCAGTGCTTCGATGCTGGGGATGTTGGCCTGGTCGAGGACGCTAACGTTGGTGCGTCTGTCCTCCCGGGGGATTTGCAGGATCTTGCGGAGACATCGTTGGTGGTATTTCTCCAGCGACTTGAGGTGTCTACTGTACATGGTCCATGTCTCTGAGTCATACAGGAGGGCGGGTATCACTACAGCCCTGTAGACCATGAGCTGGGGGTGAGATACCTACTGTACGTGGTCCGTGTCTCTGAGCCATACAGGAGGGCGGGTATCACTACAGCCCTGTAGACCATGAGCTTGGTGGTAGATTTGAGGGCCACATGTAACTACGCCAATACAGTGGCATTGTGAGCCTCGCGTGAAGGGGGCCCTTGAAATTTAGGGTTTTCTGCCCTATTTCGCTTTTGTTCGGTTCAATTTCGCCGAAATATTCCATTATGTTAAAAACAAATTATTTAATTAAAAAATTCGGTTCAATTTCACCACAAAAATTCCCTAACCCCTCAAAATGAATTATTTTAATTGTTGTTTTTGATTCAATTTTGCTAAAATTATAAATAACTATATCATTCAAATCGTAATATGATATATAATAAGTAAGGTTTTCATTAATGTGGTTTCTGTTTAAAGACATCCTAATATATCAGTCACTGAAAGTTGACATGCAGGTACAGCAGGCGGTGAAGGAGGCAAATGGCATGTTGGCCTTCATAGCGAGAGGATTTGAGTACAGGAGCAGGGAGGTCTTACTGCAGTTGTACTGGGCCTTGGTGAGGCCTCACCTGGAATATTGTGTTCAGTTTTGGTCTCCTAATCTGAGGAAGGACGTTCTTGCTATTGAGGGAGTGCAGCGAAGGTTCACCAGACTGATTCCAGGGATGGCAGGACTGACATATGAGGAGAGACTGGATCGACTGGGCTTGTATTCACTGGAGTTTAAAAGGATGAGAGGGGATCTCATAGAAACATATAAAATTCTGACGGGACTGGACAGGTTAGATGCAGGAAGAATGTTCCCGATGTTGGGGAAGTCCAGAACCAGGGGTCACAGTCTAAGGATAAGGGGTAGGACATTTAGGACCGAGATGAGGAGAAACTTCTTCACTCAGAGAGTTGTTAACCTGTGGAATTCCCTGCCGCACAGAATCGTTGATGCCAGTTCATTGGATATATTCAAGAGGGAGTTAGATGTGGCCCTTATGGCTAAAGGGATCAACGGGTATGGAGAGAAAGCAGGAAAGGGAATGATCAGCCATGATCTTATTGAATGGTGGTGCAGGCTCGAAGGGCCGAATGGCCTACTCCTGCACCTATTTTTCTGTTTTTATGTTTCTATATCTTTTCATGTTGCGGTAATATCCACCACAATTCCATCTTGGGAGCCTCTTGTCAACAAGAGCAGACATTGGCGACGAGGTCCAACACCGCCTCCAGTGCGCCAGTGCAGCCTTCGGCCGCCTGAGGAACAGAGTGTTCGAAGACCAGACCCTCAAACCTACCACCAAGCTCATGGTCTACAGGGCTGTAGTGATACCCGCCCTCCTGTATGGCTCAGAGACACGGACCATGTACAGTAGGTATCTCACCCCCAGCTCATGGTCTACAGGGCTGTAGTGATACCCGCCCTCCTGTATGGCTCAGAGACATGGACCATGTACAGTAGGTATCTCACCCCCAGCTCATGGTCTACAGGGCTGCAGTGATACCCGCCCTCCTGTATGGCTCAGAGACATGGACCATGTACAGTAGGTATCTCACCCCCAGCTCATGGTCTACAGGGCTGTAGTGATACCCGCCCTCCTGTATGGCTCAGAGACATGGACCATGTACAGTAGGTATCTCACCCCCAGCTCATGGTCTATAGGGCTGTAGTGATACCTGCCCTCCTGTGTGGCTCAGAGACATGGACCATGTACAGTAGGTATCTCACCCCCAGCTCATGGTCTACAGGGCTGTAGTGATACCCGCCCTCCTGTATGGCTCAGAGACATGGACCATGTACAGTAGGTATCTCACCCCCAGCTCATGGTCTACAGGGCTGTAGTGATACCCGCCCTCCTGTATGGCTCAGAGACATGGACCATGTACAGTAGGTATCTCACCCCCAGCTCATGGTCTACAGGGCTATAGTGATACCCACCCTCCTGTATGGCTCAGAGACATGGACCATGTACAGTAGGTATCTCACCCCCAGCTCATGGTCTACAGGGCTGTAGTGATACCCGCCCCTCCTGTATGGCTCAGAGACATGGACCATGTACAGTAGGTATCTCACCCCCAGCTCATGGTCTACAGGGCTGTAGTGATACCCGCCCTCCTGTATGGCTCAGAGACATGGACCATGTACAGTAGGTATCTCACCCCCAGCTCATGGTCTACAGGGCTGTAGTGATACCCGCCCTCCTGTGTGGCTCAGAGACATGGACCATGTACAGTAGACATCTCAAGTCGCTGGAGAAATACCACCGACGCTGTCTCCGCAAGATCCTGCAAATCCCCCGGGAGGACAGACGCACCAACGTTAGCGTCCTCGACCAGGCCAACATCCCCAGCATCGAAGCACTGACCACACTCGACCAGCTCCGCTGGGCAGGGCCACATTGTCCGCACGCCCCAGACACGAGACTCCCAAAGCGAGCGCTCGACTCGGAACTCCTTCACGGCAAGCGAGCCCCAGGTGGGCAGAGGAAACGTTACAAGGGACACCCCCCTCCCTGATAAAGTGCAACATCCCCACCGATACCTGGGAGTCCCTGGGCCCAAAGACCAGTCCGCCCCTAAGTGGAGGAAGTGCATCCGGGAGGGCGCTGAGCACCTCGAGTCTCGTCGCCGAGAGCGTGCAGAAAGCAAGCGCAGGCAGCGGAAGGAGCGTGCGGCAAACCAGTCCCACCCTCCCCTTCCCTCAACCACTGTCTGTCCCACCTGTGACAGGGACTGGCTCTCGTATTGGGCTGTTCAGCCAGCGAAGGACTCACTTTAAGAGTGGAAGCAAGTCTTCCTCGATTCCGAGGGACTGCCTATGAAGACGATTTTCCAGCTTGGTTAAGACGGACTCTTTACTATTGAGTACCTTTTGACGATATTTCCACTATTCCCATTGTAAGTATCTTTTTATAATACTTCTCACTGTCCTGAACGATAATCCCTCTTTTGCTGCAATTTCGGAAACTTTCCTGCGTTGGGATTTTTTATTCTTTCTCGTCGTTCATTAGTTAATTTTGCGAAATTTTGACGAGTTGTTGGAGCTGAAGGTTAATTTTGTTTCCGTGGTCAGTGAAATCGAAGCGAATTTTTTCATCAGATATTTAGCTTTTAAGTTACGGAACTATTTCGGCGAAATTGAACCATAAACACCAGCGAAATAGGACCGAAAACCTTCGAACGTTTTTTTATCTATGTTTGCAAGGGGGCCCACATCGTCGAGTTATGCCACTGCACTCAGCTATTCTCTCAGAAGGTGACAAAACGTCTAGGGCGGGACTATATTTTGAAGAGCGGGGGGAGTTCTCCCCAGTGTCCTGGGGCCAATATTTATACCTCAATCAACATCACAGATTATCTGGGTCATTATCACATTACTGTACTGAAGGAGTGCCGCACTGTCGGAGGGGCAGTACTGAGGGAGTGCCGCACTGTCGGAGGGGCAGTACTGAAGGAGTGCCGCACTGTCGGAGGGGCAGTACTGAGGGAGCACCGCACTGTCGGAGGGGCAGTACTGAGGGAGCGCCGCACTGTCGGAGGGGCGGTACTGAGGGAGTGCCGCACTGTCGGAGGGGCGGTACTGAGGGAGTGCCGCACTGTCGGAGGGGCGGTACTGAGGGAGTGCTGCACTGTCGGAGGGGCGGTACTGAGGGAGCGCCGCACTGTCGGAGGGGCGGTACTGAGGGAGTGCCGCACTGTCGGAGGGGCGGTACTGAGGGAGCGCTGCACTGTCGGAGGGACAGTACTGAGGGAGTGCTGCACTGTCGGAGGGGCAGTACTGAGGGAGCGCTGCACTGTCGGAGGGGCGGTACTGAGGGAGTGCCGCACTGTCGGAGGGACAGTACTGAGGGAGCGCCGCACTGTCGGAGGGGCGGTACTGAGGGAGTGCCGCACTGTCGGAGGGGCGGTACTGAGGGAGCGCCGTACTGTCGGAGGGGCAGTACTGAGGGAGCTCCACACTGTCGGAGGGGCAGTACTGAGGGAGCTCCGCACTGTCGGAGGGGCAGTACTGAGGGAGCTCCGCACTGTCGGAGGGGCAGTACTGAGGGAGTGCCGTACTGTCGGAGGTGCCGTCTTTCGGATGAGACGTTAAACCGAGGCCCCGTCTGCTCTCTCGGGTGGATGTAAAAGATCCCGGGGCACTATTTGGAAGAAGAGCGGGGGGAGTTCTCCCCGGTGTCCTGGGGCCAATATTTATCCCTCAATCAACAGACTATCCGGGTCATTATCACATCGCTGTGTGTGGGAGCTTGCTGTGCGCAAATTGGCTGCCGCGTTTCCCACAATACAACAGTGAGCACACTCCGAAAGCATTTCATTGGCTGTAAAGCGCTTTGAGATGTCCGGTGGTCGTGAAGGGTGCTATATAAAGGCAAGACTTTCTTTCACGTTGCTTTCTGTGTCAAATTTAGTAATCCTTAAAGTATTGCGACCGGACGTGTCACGATCAAATATCTTGGCTCTCTGGCTAGCGAACTCATCCCTGATTATAATCGCTCCACCATCGCTGGCCGTGCCTTCTGTTGCCTGGGCCCCAAGCTCTGGAACTCCCTCCCTAAACCTCTCCACCTCTCTACCTCTCTCTCCTCCTTCGAGACGTTCCTTAAAACCGACCCAGCTTTTGGTCAACTGTCACCTGATGCGCAATGGCAGACATTTAGAGACCGCATGGATGAACTACAACAATTGTACATTCCTGTCTGGCGTAAAAATAAAAAAGGGAAGGTGGCTCAACCGTGGCTATCTAGGGAAATCAGGGATAGTATTAAAGCCAAGGAAGTGGCATACAAATCGGCCAGAAATAGCAGCGAACCTGGGGACTGGGAGAAATTTAGAACTCAGCAGAGGAGGACAAAGGGTTTGATTAGGGCAGAGAAAATGGAGTACGAGAAGAAGCTTGCAGGGAACATTAAGACGGATTGCAAAAGTTTCTATAGATATGTAAAGAGAAAAAGGTTAGTAAAGACAAACGTAGGTCCCCTGCAGTCAGAATCAGGGGAAGTCATAACGGGGAACAAAGAAATGGCGGACCAATTGAACAAGTACTTTGGTTCGGTATTCACTGAGGAGGACACAAACAACCTTCTGGATATAAAAGGGGTCGGAGGGTCTAGTAAGGAGGAGGAACTGAGGGAAATCCTTATTAGTCGGGAAATTGTGTTGGGGAAATTGATGGGATTGAAGGCCGATAAATCCCCAGGGCCTGATGGACTGCATCCCAGAGTACTTAAGGAGGTGGCCTTGGAAATAGTGGATGCATTGACAGTCATTTTCCAACATTCTATAGACTCTGGATCAGTTCCTATGGAGTGGAGGGTAGCCAATGTAACCCCACTTTTTAAAAAAGGAGGGAGAGAGAAAACAGGGAATTATAGACCGGTCAGCCTGACATCGGTAGTGGGTAAAATGATGGAATCAATTATTAAGGATGTCATAGCGCTGCATTTGGAAGGAGGTAATATGATAGGTCCAAGTCAGCATGGATTTGTGAAAGGGAAATCATGCTTGACAAATCTTCTGGAATTTTTTGAGGATGTTTCCAGTAGAGTGGACAAGGGAGAACCAGTTGATGTGGTATATTTGGACTTTCAGAAGGCTTTCGACAAGGTCCCACACAAGAGATTAATGTGCAAAGTTAAAGCACATGGGATTGGGGGTAGTGTGCTGACGTGGATTGAGAACTGGTTGGCAGACAGGAAGCAAAGAGTAGGAGTAAATGGGGACTTTTCAGAATGGCAGGCAGTGACTAGTGGGGTACCGCAAGGTTCTGTGCTGGGGCCCCAGCTGTTTACACTGTACATTAATGATTTAGACGAGGGGATTAAATGTAGTATCTCCAAATTTGCGGATGACACTAAGTTGGGTGGCAGTGTGAGCTGCGAGGAGGATGCTATGAGGCTGCAGAGCGACTTGGATAGGTTAGGTGAGTGGGCAAATGCATGGCAGATGCAGTATAATGTGGATAAATGTGAGGTTATCCACTTTGGTGGTAAAAACAGAGAGACAGACTATTATCTGAATGGTGACAGATTAGGAAAAGGGGAGGTGCAACGAGACCTGGGTGTCATGGTACATCAGTCATTGAAGGTTGGCATGCAGGTACAGCAGGTGGTTAAGAAAGCAAATGGCATGTTGGCCTTCATAGCGAGGGGATTTGAGTACAGGGGCAGGGAGGTGTTGCTACAGTTGTACAGGGCCTTGGTGAGGCCACACCTGGAGTATTGTGTACAGTTTTGGTCTCCTAACCTGAGGAAGGACATTCTTGCTATTGAGGGAGTGCAGCGAAGGTTCACCAGACTGATTCACGGGATGGCGGGACTGACCTATCAAGAAAGACTGGATCAACTGGGCTTGTATTCACTGGAGTTCAGAAGAGTGAGAGGGGACCTCATAGAAACGTTTAAAATTCTAATGGGTTTGGACAGGTTAGATGCAGGAAGATTGTTCCCAATGTTGGGGAAGTCCAGAACCAGGGGTCACAGTCTAAGGATAAGGGGTAAGCCATTTAGGACCGAGATGAGGAGAGACTTCTTCACCCAGAGAGTGGTGAACCTGTGGAATTCTCTACCACAGAAAGTTGTTGAGGCCAATTCACTAAATATATTCAAAAAGGAGTTAGATGATGTCCTTACTACTCGGGGGATCAAGGGGTATGGCGTGAAAGCAGGAATGGGGTACTGAAGTTGCATGTTCAGCCATGAACTCATTGAATGGTGGTGCAGGCTCGAAAGGCCGAATGGCCTGCTCCTGCACCTATTTTCTATGTTTCTATGTCCCTAATTTCTCCTTATGGGGCTCGGTGTCACATTTTTATCCATAATATTCCTGTGAAACGTCTTGGGACGTTTCAGTATGTTAAACTTATCATGTAAATACATGTATTCTATGCTTATAATGTTTTCTCCCACCTCCTAACTCTGTCCTCAACCCTTCTCCTCCCATCGTTAACCGCCCTCTCTCCCCCTCTCCCTCTCCCCCGCCCTCTCTCCTCCTCTCCCCCTCCCCCTCTCCCTCTCCCCCTCCCCCTCTCCCCCTCCCCCTCTCCCCCTCTCCCTCTCCCCCTCTCTCCCCCGCCCTCTCTCCC
>NW_027252616.1:17500-20000 GCF_044704955.1 Pristiophorus japonicus | reverse complement strand
GTGTCTCTCTCTCTCTCTGTCAATGTATCTCTCTCTCTCTCTCTGTCAGTGTCTCTCTCTCTCTCTCTCTGTCAGTGTCTCTCTCTCTCTCTGTCAGTGTCTTTCTCTCTCGCTCTCTGTCAGTGTCTCTCTCTCTCTCTCTGTCAATGTCTCTCTCTCTCTCTCTGTCAGTGTCTCTCTCTCTCTCTGTCAATGTCTCTCTCTCTCTCTCTCTGTCAGTCTCTCTCTCTCTCTCTCTCTCTGTCAGTGTCTCTCTCTCTCTGTCAGTGTCTCTCTCTCTCTCTCTCTGTCAGTCTCCTCTCTCTCTGTCAGTGTGTGTGTCTCTCTCTCTCTCTGTCAGTGTCTCTCTCTCTCTGTCAGTGTCTCTCTCTCTCTCTCTCTCTCTCTCTGTCAGTGTCTCTCTCTCTCTCTCTCTGTCAGTATCTCTCTCTCTCTCTCTCTCTCTCTCTCTCTGTCAGTGTCTCTCTCTCTCTGTCAGCGTCTCTCTGTCTCTCTCTGTCAGTGTCTCTCTCTCTCTCTGTCAGTGTCTCTCTATCTCTCTCTCTCTCTGTCAGTGTCTGTCTCTCTGTCAGTGTCTCTCTCTCTCTCTCTGTCAGTGTCTCTCTCTCTCTCTCTGTCAGTGTTTCGCTCTCTCTGTCAGTGTCTCTCTCTCTCTCTCTCTCTGTCAATGTCTCTCTCTCTCTGTCAGTGTCTCTCTCTCTCTCTCTGTCAGTGTCTCTCTCTCTCTCTCTCTCTCTCTCTCTGTCAGTGTCTCTTTCTCTCTGTCAGTGTCTCTCTCTCTCTCTCTCTCTCTCTCTCTGTCAGTGTCTCTATCACTCTCTGTCAGTGTCTCTCTCTCTCTCTCTGTCTGTCAGTCTCTCTCTCTCTCTCTCTCTGTCAGTGTCTCTCTCCCTCTCTCTGTCAGTGTCTCTCTCTCTCTGTCAGTGTCTCTCTCTCTCTGTCAGTGTCTCTCTCACTCTCACTCTCTCTGTCAGTGTCTCTCTCTCTCTCTCTCTCTGTCAGTGTCTCTCTCTCTCTGTCAGTGTCTCTCCCTCACTCTTTCTCTGTCAGTGTCTCTCTCTCTCTGTCAGTGTCTCTCTCTCTCTGTCAGTCTCTCTCTCTCTCTCTCTGTCAGTGTCTCTCTCTCTCTGTCAGCGTCTCTCTCTCTCTCTCTGTCAGTCTCTCTCTCTCTCTCTCTCTCTGTCAGTGTCTCTCTCTCTCTGTCAGTGTCTCGCTCTCTCTCTCTGTCAGTGTCTCTCTCTCTCTCTGTCAGCGTCTCTCTCTCTCTCTTTGTCAGTGTCTCTCTCTCTCTCAGTGTCTCTCTCTCTGTCAGTGTCTCTCTCTCTCTCTGTCAGTGTCTCTCTCTCTGTCAGTGTCTCTCTCTCTCTCTGTTAGTGACTCTCTCTCTCTGTCAGTGTCTCTCTCTCTCTCTCTCTCGCTCTCTCTGTCAGTGTCTCTCTCTCTCTCTCTGTCATTGTCTCTCTCTCTGTCAGTGTCTCTCTCTCTCTCTGTCAGTCTCTCTCTCTCTGTCAGTGTCTCTCTCTCTCTGTCAGTGTCTCTCTCTCTGTAATTGTCTCTCTCTCTCTGTCAGTGTCTCTCTCTCTCTCTCTGTCAGTGTCTCACTCTCTGTCAATGACTCTCTCTCTCTCTCCCTGTCAGTGTCTGTCTCTCTCTCTGTCAGTGTCTCTCTCTATCTCTCTCTCTCTGTCAGTGTCTCTCTCTCTCTCTCTGTCAGTGTCTCTCTCTCTCTCTCTCTCTCTCTGTCAGTGTCTCTTTCTCTCTCTCTGTCAGTGTCTCTCTCTCTCTGTCAGTGTCTCTCTCTCTCTCTCTCTGTCAGTCTCTCTCGCTCTCTCTGTCAGTGTCTCTCTCTCTCTGTCAGTGTCTCTCTCCCTCTCTCTGTCAGTGTCTCTCTCTCTCTGTCAGTCTCTCTCTCTCTCTCTCTCTGTCAGTGTCTCTCTCTCTCTCTCTCTGTCAGTGTCTCTCTCTCTCTCTCTCTGTCAGTGTCTCTCTCTCTCTCTGTCAGTGAGTCTCTCTCTGTCAGTCTCTCTCCCTCTCTCTGTCAGTGTCTCTCTCTCTCTCTGTCAGTCTCTCTCTCTCTGTCAGTGTGTCTCTCTCTCTCTGTCAGTCTCTCTCTCTCTGTCAATCTCTCTCTCTCTCTCTCTCTGTCAATGTCTCTCTCTCTCTCTCTCTCTGTCAGTGTCTCTCTCTCTCTCTGTCAATGTATCTCTCTCTCTCTCTCTGTCAGTGTCTCTCTCTCTCTCTCTCTGTCAGTGTCTCTCTCTCTCTCTGTCAGTGTCTTTCTCTCTCGCTCTCTGTCAGTGTCTCTCTCTCTCTCTCTGTCAATGTCTCTCTCTCTCTCTCTGTCAGTGTCTCTCTCTCTCTCTGTCAATGTCTCTCTCTCTCTCTCTGTCAGTGTCTCTCTCTCTCTCTCTCTCTGTCAGTGTCTCTCTCTCTCTGTCAGTGTCTCTCTCTCTCTCTCTCTGTCAGTCTCCTCTCTCTCTGTCAGTGTGTGTGTCTCTCT
>NW_027252616.1:0-12500 GCF_044704955.1 Pristiophorus japonicus | reverse complement strand
TCTCTCTCTCTCTCTCTCTCTCTGTCAGTGTCTCTCTCTCTCTCTCTCTGTCAGTATCTCTCTCTCTCTCTCTCTCTCTCTCTCTCTGTCAGTGTCTCTCTCTCTCTGTCAGCGTCTCTCTGTCTCTCTCTGTCAGTGTCTCTCTCTCTCTCTGTCAGTGTCTCTCTATCTCTCTCTCTCTCTGTCAGTGTCTGTCTCTCTGTCAGTGTCTCTCTCTCTCTCTCTGTCAGTGTCTCTCTCTCTCTCTCTGTCAGTGTTTCGCTCTCTCTGTCAGTGTCTCTCTCTCTCTCTCTCTCTGTCAATGTCTCTCTCTCTCTGTCAGTGTCTCTCTCTCTCTCTCTGTCAGTGTCTCTCTCTCTCTCTCTCTCTCTCTCTCTGTCAGTGTCTCTTTCTCTCTGTCAGTGTCTCTCTCTCTCTCTCTCTCTCTCTCTCTGTCAGTGTCTCTATCACTCTCTGTCAGTGTCTCTCTCTCTCTCTCTGTCTGTCAGTCTCTCTCTCTCTCTCTCTCTGTCAGTGTCTCTCTCCCTCTCTCTGTCAGTGTCTCTCTCTCTCTGTCAGTGTCTCTCTCTCTCTGTCAGTGTCTCTCTCACTCTCACTCTCTCTGTCAGTGTCTCTCTCTCTCTCTCTCTCTGTCAGTGTCTCTCTCTCTCTGTCAGTGTCTCTCCCTCTCTCTTTCTCTGTCAGTGTCTCTCTCTCTCTGTCAGTGTCTCTCTCTCTCTGTCAGTCTCTCTCTCTCTCTCTCTGTCAGTGTCTCTCTCTCTCTGTCAGCGTCTCTCTCTCTCTCTCTGTCAGTCTCTCTCTCTCTCTCTCTCTCTGTCAGTGTCTCTCTCTCTCTGTCAGTGTCTCGCTCTCTCTCTCTGTCAGTGTCTCTCTCTCTCTCTGTCAGCGTCTCTCTCTCTCTCTTTGTCAGTGTCTCTCTCTCTCTCAGTGTCTCTCTCTCTGTCAGTGTCTCTCTCTCTCTCTGTCAGTGTCTCTCTCTCTGTCAGTGTCTCTCTCTCTCTCTGTCAGTGACTCTCTCTCTCTGTCAGTGTCTCTCTCTCTCTCTCTCTCGCTCTCTCTGTCAGTGTCTCTCTCTCTCTCTCTGTCATTGTCTCTCTCTCTGTCAGTGTCTCTCTCTCTCTCTGTCAGTCTCTCTCTCTCTGTCAGTGTCTCTCTCTCTCTGTCAGTGTCTCTCTCTCTGTAATTGTCTCTCTCTCTCTGTCAGTGTCTCTCTCTCTCTCTCTGTCAGTGTCTCACTCTCTGTCAATGACTCTCTCTCTCTCTCCCTGTCAGTGTCTGTCTCTCTCTCTGTCAGTGTCTCTCTCTATCTCTCTCTCTCTCTGTCAGTGTCTCTCTCTCTCTCTCTGTCAGTGTCTCTCTCTCTCTCTCTCTCTCTCTCTGTCAGTGTCTCTTTCTCTCTCTCTGTCAGTGTCTCTCTCTCTCTGTCAGTGTCTCTCTCTCTCTCTCTCTGTCAGTCTCTCTCGCTCTCTCTGTCAGTGTCTCTCTCTCTCTGTCAGTGTCTCTCTCCCTCTCTCTGTCAGTGTCTCTCTCTCTCTGTCAGTCTCTCTCTCTCTCTCTCTCTGTCAGTGTCTCTCTCTCTCTCTCTCTGTCAGTGTCTCTCTCTCTCTCTGTCAGTGAGTCTCTCTCTGTCAGTCTCTCTCCCTCTCTCTGTCAGTGTCTCTCTCTCTCTCTGTCAGTCTCTCTCTCTCTGTCAGTGTGTCTCTCTCTCTCTGTCAGTCTCTCTCTCTCTGTCAATCTCTCTCTCTCTCTCTCTCTGTCAATGTCTCTCTCTCTCTCTCTCTCTGTCAGTGTCTCTCTCTCTCTCTGTCAATGTATCTCTCTCTCTCTCTCTGTCAGTGTCTCTCTCTCTCTCTCTCTGTCAGTGTCTCTCTCTCTCTCTGTCAGTGTCTTTCTCTCTCGCTCTCTGTCAGTGTCTCTCTCTCTCTCTCTGTCAATGTCTCTCTCTCTCTCTCTGTCAGTGTCTCTCTCTCTCTCTGTCAATGTCTCTCTCTCTCTCTCTCTGTCAGTGTCTCTCTCTCTCTCTCTCTCTGTCAGTGTCTCTCTCTCTCTGTCAGTGTCTCTCTCTCTCTCTCTCTGTCAGTCTCCTCTCTCTCTGTCAGTGTGTGTGTCTCTCTCTCTCTCTGTCAGTGTCTCTCTCTCTCTGTCAGTGTCTCTCTCTCTCTCTCTCTCTCTCTCTGTCAGTGTCTCTCTCTCTCTCTCTGTCAGTATCTCTCTCTCTCTCTCTCTCTCTCTCTCTCTCTGTCAGTGTCTCTCTCTCTCTGTCAGCGTCTCTCTGTCTCTCTCTGTCAGTGTCTCTCTCTCTCTCTGTCAGTGTCTCTCTATATCTCTCTCTCTCTGTCAGTGTCTGTCTCTCTGTCAGTGTCTCTCTCTCTCTCTCTGTCAGTGTCTCTCTCTCTCTCTCTGTCAGTGTTTCGCTCCCTCTGTCAGTGTCTCTCTCTCTCTCTCTCTCTGTCAGTCTCTCTCTCTCTCTCTCTCTGTCAGTGTCTCTCTCCCTCTCTCTGTCAGTGTCTCTCTCTCTCTGTCAGTGTCTCTCTCTCTCTGTCAGTGTCTCTCTCACTCTCACTCTCTCTGTCAGTGTCTCTCTCTCTCTCTCTCTCTGTCAGTGTCTCTCTCTCTCTGTCAGTGTCTCTCCCTCTCTCTTTCTCTGTCAGTGTCTCTCTCTCTCTGTCAGTGTCTCTCTCTCTCTGTCAGTCTCTCTCTCTCTCTCTCTGTCAGTGTCTCTCTCTCTCTGTCAGCGTCTCTCTCTCTCTCTCTGTCAGTCTCTCTCTCTCTCTCTCTCTCTCTCTGTCAGTGTCTCTCTCTCTCTGTCAGTGTCTCTCTCTCTCTCTCTGTCAGTGTCTCTCTCTCTCTCTGTCAGCGTCTCTCTCTCTCTCTTTGTCAGTGTCTCTCTCTCTCTCAGTGTCTCTCTCTCTGTCAGTGTCTCTCTCTCTCTCTGTCAGTGTCTCTCTCTCTGTCAGTGTCTCTCTCTCTCTCTGTCAGTGACTCTCTCTCTCTGTCAGTGTCTCTCTCTCTCTCTCTCTCTCTCTCTCTGTCAGTGTCTCTCTCTCTCTCTCTGTCATTGTCTCTCTCTCTGTCAGTGTCTCTCTCTCTCTCTCTCTGTCAGTCTCTCTCTCTCTGTCAGTGTCTCTCTCTCTCTGTCAGTGTCTCTCTCTCTGTAATTGTCTCTCTCTCTCTGTCAGTGTCTCTCTCTCTCTCTCTGTCAGTGTCTCACTCTCTGTCAATGACTCTCTCTCTCTCTCTCTGTCAGTGTCTGTCTCTCTCTCTGTCAGTGTCTCTCTCTATCTCTCTCTCTCTCTGTCAGTGTCTCTCTCTCTCTCTCTGTCAGTGTCTCTCTCTCTCTCTCTCTCTCTCTGTCAGTGTCTGTCTCTCTGTCAGTGTCTCTTTCTCTCTCTCTGTCAGTGTCTCTCTCTCTCTGTCAGTGTCTCTCTCTCTCTCTCTCTGTCAGTCTCTCTCGCTCTCTCTGTCAGTGTCTCTCTCTCTCTGTCAGTGTCTCTCTCCCTCTCTCTGTCAGGGTCTCTCTCTCTCTGTCAGTGTCTCTCTCTCTCTCTCTGTCAGTGACTCTCTCTCTCTGTCAGTGTCACTCTCCCTCTCTCTGTGTCTGTCAGTGTCGCTCTCTCTCTCTCTGTCAGTGTCTCTCTCTCTCTCTCTCTGTCAGTGTCTCTCTCTCTCTGTCAGTGTCTCTCTCTCTCTCTCTGTCAGTGTCTATCTCTCTCTGTCAGTGTCTCTCTCTCTCTCTCTCTGTCAGTGTCTCTCTCTCTCTGTCAGTGTCTCTCTCTCTCTCTCTCTGTCAGTGTCTCTCTCTCTCTCTGTCAGTGTCTCTCTCTCTCTCTCTGTCAGTGACTCTCTCTCCCTGTCAGTGTCTCTGTCTCTCTCTCTCTCTCTCTGTCAGTGTCTCTCTCCCTCTCTCTGTCAGTGTCTCTCTCTCTCTCTGTCAGTGTCTCTCTCTCTCTCTCTGTCAGTGTCTCTCTCTCTGTAATTGTCTCTCTCTCTCTGTCAGTGTCTCTCTCTCTCTCTGTCACTGTCTCTCTCTCTCTCTCTGTCAGTGTCTCTCTCTCTCTCTGTCAGTGTCTCTCTCTCTGTAATTGTCTCTCTCTCTCTCTGTCAGTATCTCTCTCTCTCTCTCTTTGTCAGTGTATCTCTCTCTGTCAGTGTCTCTCGCTCGCTCTCTCTGTCAGTCTCTCTCTCTCTCTCTCTCTGTCAGTGTCCCTCTCTCTCTGTCAGTGTCTCTCTCCCTCTCTCTGTCAGTGTGTCTCTCTCTCTGTCAGGGTCTCTCTCTCTCTGTCAGTGTCTCTCTCTCTCTCTCTCTATGTCAGTGTCTCTCTCTCTCTGTCAGTGTCTCTCTCCCTCTCTCTGTCAGTGTCTCTCTCACTCTGTCAGTGTCTCTCTCTCTCTCTCTCTGTCAGTGTCTCTCTCCCTCTCTCTGTCAGTGTGTCTCTCTCTCTGTCAGTGTCTCTCTCTCTCTGTCAGTGTCTTTCTCTCTCTCTCTGTCAGTGTCTCTCTCTCTCTATCATTGTCTCTCTCTCTCTGTCAGTGTCTCTCTCTCTCTGTCAGTGTCTCTCTCTCTCTCTCTCTCTGTCAGTGTCTCTCTCTCTCTGTCAGTGTCTCTCTCCCTCTCTCTGTCAGTGCCTCTCTCTCTCTCTCTGTCAGTCTCTCTCTCTCTCTCTGTCAGTGTCTCTCTCCCTCTCTCTGTCAGTCTCTCTCTCTCTCTCTCTGTCAGTGTCTGTCTCTCTCTCTGTCAGTATCTCTCTCTCTCTCTCTCTCTCTCTCTCTCTCTCTCTGTCAGTGTCTCTCTCTCTCTGTCAGTGTCTCTCTGTCTCTCTCTGTCAGTGTCTCTCTCTCTCTGTCAGTGTCTCTCTCTCTCTCTGTCAGTGTCTCTCTCTCTCTCTCTGTCTGTCAGTCTCTCTCTCTCTCTCTCTCTGTCAGTGTCTCTCTCTCTCTCTTTCTCTGTCAGTGTCTGTCTCTCTGTCAGTGTCTCTCTCTCTGTCTCTGTCAGTGTCTCTCTCTCTCTCTCTGTCAGTGTTTCTCTCTCTCTGTCAGTGTCTGTCTCTCTCTCTCTCTGTCAATGTCTCTCTCTCTCTGTCAGTGTCTCTCTCTCTCTCTCTCTCTCTCTGTCAGTGTCTCTATCTCTCTGTCAGTGTCTCTGTCTCTCTCTCTCTCTCTGTCAGTGTCTCTCTCTCTCTCTGTCAGTGTCTCTCTCTCTCTCTCTGTCTGTCAGTCTCTCTCTCTCTCTCTCTGTCAGTGTCTCTCTCCCTCTCTCTGTCAGTGTCTCTCTCTCTCTCTGTCAGTGTCTCTCTCTCTCTGTCAGTGTCTCTCTCAATCTCTCTCTCTCTGTCAGTGTATCTCTCTCTCTCTCTCTGTCAGTGTCTCTCTCTCTCTGTCAGTGTCTCTCTCTCTCTATTTCTCTGTCAGTGTCTCTCTCTCTCTGTCAGTCTCTCTCTCTCTCTCTCTCTCTCTCTCTCTCTCTCTCTGTCAGTGTCTCTCTCTCTCTCTGTCAGTGTCTCTCTCTCTCTGTCAGCGTCTCTCTCTCTCTCTCTGTCAGTGTCTCTCTCTCTCTGTCAGTGTCTCTCTCTCTCTCTCTGTCAGTGTCTCTCTCTCATCTCTGTCAGTGTCTCTCTCTCTCTCTCTGTCAGTGACTCTCTCTCTCTGTCAGTGTCTCTGTCTCTCTCTCTCTCTCTCTCTGTCAGTGTCTCTCTCCCTCTCTCTGTCAGTGTCTCTCTCTCTCTGTCAGTGTCTCTCTCTCTCTCTCTGTCAGTGTCTCTCTCTCTGTAATTGTCTCTCTCTCTCTCTGTCAGTGTCTCTCTCTCTCTCTCTCTGTCAGTGTCTCTCTCTCTCTCTGTCACTGTCTCTCTCTCTCTCTCTGTCAGTGTCTCTCTCTCTCTCTCTGTCAGTGTCCCTCTCTCTGTAATTGTCTCTCTCTCTCTGTCAGTGTCTCTCTCTCTCTCTCTTTGTCAGTATCTCTCTCTCTGTCAGTGTCTCTCGCTCGCTCTCTCTGTCAGTCTCTCTCTCTCTCTCTCTGTCAGTGTCCCTCTCTCTCTCTCTGTCAGTGTCTCTCTCCCTCTCTCTGTCAGTGTGTCTCTCTCTCTGTCAGGGTCTCTCTCTCTGTCAGTGTATCTCTCTCTCTCTCTCTTTGTCAGTGTCTCTCTCTCTCTGTCAGTGTCTCTCTCCCTCTCTCTGTCAGTGTTTCTCTCTCTGTCATTGTCTCTCTCTTTCTCTCTCTCTGTCAGTGTCTCTCTCCATTTCTCTGTCAGTGTCTCTCTCACTCTGTCAGTGTCTCTCTCTCTCTCTCTCTGTCAGTGTCTCTCTCCCTCTCTCTGTCAGTGTGTCTCTCTCTCTGTCAGTGTGTCTCTCTCTCTGTCAGTGTCTCTCTCCCTCTCTCTGTCAATGTCTCTCTCTCTCTGTCAATGTCTCTCTCTCTATCTCCCTATGTCAGTGTCTCTCTCTCTCTGTCAGTGTCTCTCTCTCTCTGTCAGTGACTCTCTCTCTCTGTCAGTGTCTCTCTCTCTCTGTCAGTGTCTCTCTCTCTCTCTGTCAGTGTCTCTCTCTCTCTGTCATTTTCTCTCTCTCTCTGTCAGTGTCTCTCTCTCTCTGTCAGTGTCTCTCTCTCTCTCTCTGTAAGTGTGTCTCTCTCTCTGTCAGTGTCTCTCTTCCTCTCTCTGTCAGTGCCTCTCTCTCTCTCTCTCTCTGTCAGTCTCTCTCTCTCTCTCTGTCAGTGTCTCTCTCCCTATTTCTGTCAGTCTCTCTCTCTCTCTCTCTGTCAGTGTCTGTCTCTCTCTCTGTCAGTATCTCTCTCTCTCTCTCTCTCTCTCTCTCTGTCAGTGTCTCTCTCTCTCTGTCAGCGTCTCTCTGTCTCTCTCTGTCAGTGTCTCTCTCTCTGTGTCAGTGTCTCTCTCTCTCTCTGTCAGTGTCTCTCTCTCTCTCTGTCTGTCAGTCTCTCTCTCTCTCTCTCTGTCAGTGTCTCTCTCTCTCTCTCTCTCTGTCAGTGTCTGTCTCTCTGTCAGTGTCTCTCTCTCTCTCTCTGTCAGTGTTTCGCTCTCTCTGTCAGTGTCTCTCTCTCTCTCTCTCTCTGTCAATGTCTCTCTCTCTCTGTCAGTGTCTCTCTCTCTCTCTGTCAGTGTCTCTCTCTCTCTCTCTCTCTGTCAGTGTCCCTATCTCTCTGTCAGTGTCGCTCTCTCTCTCTCTCTCTCTCTCTCTCTGTCAGTGTCTCTCTCTCTCTCTGTCAGTGTCTCTCTCTCTCTCTCTGTCTGTCAGTCTCTCTCTCTCTCTCTCTCTCTGTCAGTGTCTCTCTCCCTCTCTCTGTCAGTGTCTCTCTCTCTCTGTCAGTGTCTCTCTCTCTCTCTCTCTCTCTCTGTCAGTGTCCCTATCTCTCTGTCAGTGTCGCTCTCTCTCTCTCTCTCTCTCTCTCTGTCAGTGTCTCTCTCTCTCTCTCTGTCAGTGTCTCTCTCTCTCTCTGTCAGTCTCTCTCTCTCTCTCTCTCTCTCTCTCTGTCAGTGTCTCTCTCTCTCTCTGTCAATGTCTCTCTCTCTCTCTCTCTGTCAGTGTCTCTCTCTCTCTGTCATTGTCTCCCTCTCTCTTTCAGTGTCTCTCTCTCTCTGTCAGTGTCTCTCTCTCTCTCTGTCAGCGTCTCTCTCTCTCTCTTTGTCAGTGTCTCTCTCTCTCTCTCAGTGTCTCTCTCTCTCTGTCAGTGTCTCTCTCTCTCTCTGTCAGTGTCTCTCTCTCTGTCAGTGTCTCTCTCTCTCTCTGTCAGTGACTCTCTCTCTCTGTCAGTGTCTCTCTCTCTCTCTCTCTCTCTCTCTCTGTCAGTGTCTCTCTCTCTCTGTCATTGTCTCTCTCTCTGTCAGTGTCTCTCTCTCTCTCTCTCTCTCTGTCAGTGTCTCTCTCTCTCTCTGTCAGTGTCTCTCTCTCTCTGTCAGTGTCTCTCTCTCTGTAATTGTCTCTCTCTCTCTGTCAGTGTCTCTCTCTCTCTCTCTGTCAGTGTCTCACTCTCTGTCAGTGACTCTCTCTCTCTCTCTCTGTCAGTCTCTCTCTATCTCTCTCTGTCAGTGTCCCTCTCTCTCTCTCTGTCAGTCTCTCTCTCTCTCTCTGTCAGTCTCTCTCTCTCTGTCAGTGTCTCTCTCTCGCTCTCTCTGTCAGTGTCTCTCTCCCTCTCTCTGTCAGTGTCTCTCTCTCTCTGTCAGTCTCTCTCTCTCTCTGTCAGTCTCTCTCTCTCTCTCTCTCTCTATGTCAGTGTCTCTCTCTCTCTGTCAGTGTGTCTCTCTCTCTGTCAGTGTCTCTCTCCCTCTCTCTGTCAGTGTCTCTCTCTCTCTGTCAGTGTCTCTCTCTCTGCCAGTGTCTCTCTCTCTCTCTCTGTCAGTGTCCCTCACTTTCTGTCAGTGTCTCTCTCTCTCTCTTTCTCTCTGTCAGTGCCTCTCTGTCTCTGTCAGTGTCTCTCTCTCTCTGTCAGTGTCTCTCTCTCTCTCTCTGTCAGTGTCTCTCTCTCTCTCTCTGTCAGTGTCCCGAGTTACACTCAGCCTGATCTCATTGATCGCCAGAGTTGCACACTGTGTAATCTAACTAGGCCCCCTGGTTACACACTGTCTGATCTCAAAGGGCCCATTCCATCTCGGTTACACACTGTACGATCTCACTGCGACCCCGTGTTATGCACTTTCTAATCTCAGAGTGCCCAAACTATTTGGGTTAAACACTGTCTGATCTCGCTGCGCGCGTGGCTAACACAGTGTCTGAACTCATTGGGCCCATCTCATCTGTAATATGTATTGTCTGATTTCAATGGGCCCGGGGTTACACACTGTCTGGTCTCACTGGGCCCCGGGTTAAACATTGTATGACCTCACTGGGCCCCAGGATTACACACTTTCTGATCTCACTGGCCCCCGGGTTACACACTTTCTGATCTCACTGGCCTCCGGGTTGCACACCGACTGAACTCACTGGCCCCCGGGTTACAGACTCTCTGATTTCACTGAGACCCCGGGTTACACAATTGTCGATCTCCCTGGGCACCCGAGTTACACTCAGCCTGATCTCATTGGTCGCTAGGGTTGCACACTGTGTGATCGAACTAGGCCCCCGGGTAACACACTGTCTGATCTCAAAGGGCCCATTCCATCTGGGTTACACACTGTACGATCTCACTGCGACCCCGTGTTATGCACTTTCTGATCTCAGAGTGCCCAAACTATTTGGTTTAAACACTGTCTGATCTCGCTGCGCGCGCGGTTAACACAGTGTCTGAACTCACTGGGCCTGTCTCATCTGTAATATGTATTGCCTGATTTCAATGGGCCCGACGTTACACACTGTCTGATCTCACTGGGCATCTGTGTAAAATACTGTCTGATGTCAATAGGTCCCGGGTTACACACTGTCTGCACACACTAAGCCCAACCCTGGGTTACAGACTGTGTGATCTCACTGGGCCCCCGGGTTACACATTGTCAGATGTAAATGGGACCTCGGGTTACACACTGTCTGATCTCACTGGGCCCCGGGTTAAACATTGTCTGACCTCACTGGGCCCCCGGGTTACACACTCTCTGGTATCACTGGGCCAGAGTTTTAAACACTGTCTGATCTCACTGTGCCCATGGGTTACACACCGTCTGATCTGACTGGGTCCGATGGTTACACACTGTCTGATCTCACTGGGCCCGAGGTTTACATACTGTCTGATCTCACTGGGCCCCCGGGTTACACACTGCTTGATATCACTGGGTCCCCAGGTTAAACACTGTCTGACTCCCTGTGCCTATTTTGCACACTGTCTGATCTCACTGGGCCCCTGAGCTTTACACTGTCTGATCCAACTGGACCCCGGGTTACACACTGTCAGATCTTACTGGCCCCCTGAGTTGCAAACTGTCTGATCTTACTGTGCCCCCCAGTTACAATTGTCTGATCTCACTGGGCCCCCGGGTTACACCCTGTCTGATCTCACTGGGCCCCCGGGTTACACACTGTCTGATCTCACTGGGCCCCCGGGTTACACACTGTCTGATCTCACTGGGCCCCCGGGTTACACACTATCTGATCTCACTGGGCCCCCGGGTTACGCACTATCTAATCTCACCCCGACCCCGGGTTACACACTGTCAGTTCTCTCTGTGCCCCCGGGTTACACACTTTCTGATCTCATTGGGCCCCCGGGTTACACACTGTCTACGTCACTGGGACCCCGGATCCTGTATAGTGAGACAGGAATAATAAACGATCTCCTCGTAAAAGATCCTCTCGGAATGAGTGATCACAGTATGGTTGAATTTTTAATACAGATTGAGGGTGAGGAAGTCCTGTCTCAGACGAGCGTACTATGCTTAAGCAAAGGGGACGACAGTGGGATGAGGGCAGTGTTGGCTAAAGTAGACTGGGAACACAGACTAAACGGTGGCACAATTGAGGATCAGTGGAGGACATTTAAGGAGCTCTTTCATAGTGCTCAATAAAAATATAATCCAGTGAAAAAGAAGGGTGGTAAGACAAGGGATAACCAGCCATGGATAACCAAGGAAATAAAGGAGAGTATCAAATTAAAAACCAATGCTTATAAGGTGGCCAAGGTTAGTGGGAAACTAGAAGATTGGGAAACATTTTAAACGGCAGCAAAGAATGACTAAGAAAGCAATAAAGAAAGGAAAGATAGATCACGAAAGTAAACTTGCTAAAAGCATAAGAACAGATAGTAAAAGCGTTTACCGATATATAAAACGGAAAAGATTAACTAAAGTAAATGCTGGTCCCTTTGAAGATGAGAAGGTGGATTTAATAATGGGAAATGTGGAAATGGCTGATAATTTAAACAATTATTTTGCTTTGGTCGTCACAGTGGAAGAAAGAAAAACCATGCCAAAAATTGCTGGTCACGGGAATGTGGGAAGGGAGGACCTTGAGACAATCATTATTACTAGGGGGTCGTGCTGGACAGGCTAATGGATCTCTAGGTAGACAAGTCCCCTGGTCCTGATGAGATGCATCCCAGGTTATTAAAAGAGATGGCGGAAGTTATCGCAGATATATCCGTTATAATCTATCAAACTTCTCTGGAATCTGTGGAGGTACCATCGGATTGGAAAGCAGCTAATGTAACGCCTCTGTTTAAAAAAGGGGGCAGGCAAAAGGCAGGTAACTATAGGCCGGTTAGTTTAACATCTGTAGTGGGGAAAATGCTTGACGCTATCATTAAGGAAGAAATAGCGGGATATCTAGATAGGAATAGTGCAAGCAAGCAGATGCAACATGGATACATGAAGGGGAAATCATGTTTAACTAATTTCCTGGAATTATTTATGGATATAACAAGCATTGTGGATCGAGGTGTACCGATGGATGTGGTGTATTTAGATTTCCAAAAGGCATTCGATAAGTTGCCACACTATAGGTTACTGCAGAGGATAAAGGTACGCAGATTCAGAAGAAATGTTTTAGAATGGATGGAGACATGGCTGTCTAACAGAAAGCAGAGAGTCGGGATGAATGGATCCTTTTCGGGTTGGAAATCGGTGGTTAGTGGTGTGCCACAGGGATCGGTGCTGGGACCACAACTGTTTACAATATACATAGATGACCTGGGAGAGGGGACAGAGTGTAGTGTAACAAAATTTGCAGATGACACAAAGATTATTGGGAAAGCGGATTGTGTAGTGGATACAGAGAGGCTGCAAAGAGATTGAGATAGGTTAAGCGAATGGGCTAAGGTTTGGCAGATGGAATCCAAAATCGGAATATGTGACGTCATCCACCTTGGTAAAAACAAAGTAAAAGGGAATATTATTTGAATGGTGAGACATTACAACATGCTGCGGTGCAGAGGGACCTGGAGGTTCTTGTGCATGAATCCCAAAAGTTAGTTTGCATGTGCAGCAGATAATCAGGAAGGCGAATGGAATGTTGGCCTTCATTGCGAGAGGGATGGAGTACAAAAGCAGGGAGGTCCTGCTGCAACTGTACAGTGTATTGGTGAGGCCGCACCTGGAGTACTGCGTGAAGTTTTGGTCACCTTCCTTAAGGAAGGATATACTAGCTTTGGAGGGATACAGAAACGATTCTCCAGCTGACTCGGAGATGAGGGGGTTACCTTCTGATGATAGATTGAGTAGACTGGGTCTTCACTCGTTGGAGTTCAGAAGGATGAGAGGTTATCTTATAGAAACATTTAAAATAATGAAAGGGATAGACAAGATAGAGGCAGAGGTTGTTTCCACTGGTCGGGGAGACTAGAACTAGGGGGCACAGCCTCAAAATACGGGGGAGCCAATTTAAAACTGAGTTGAGAAGGAATTTCTTCTCCCAGAGGGTTGTGAATCTGGGGAATTCTCTGCCCAGGGGAGCATTTGAGGCCAAGCTCATTGAATGTATTCAAATCACAGATAGATACATTTTTAACCAATAAGGGAATTAAGGGTTATAGGTTGCGGGCGGGTAAGTGGAGCTGAGTCCACGGCCAAATCAGCCATGATCTTGTTGAATGGCGGAGTAGGCTCGAGGGGCTAGATGGCCTCCTCCTG